>NC_088300.1:33903271-34030859 GCF_032854445.1 Liolophura sinensis | reverse complement strand
CAGTAATAAGCGAATTGGACCCACTACACGAACATGCCGACAAACATCAAACAAGTCATGCAACTATTACTTACAAATATCCACGAAGTTTTGCCCTGAAAGACTTCTGTCCAAAAGTAGATTGGTCCAATTGCGATGAACGAGCGCAGGCAGCGGTTGATCCTGAAAGAACACCACGAAAGGAAAATCCAGACAGTGAGTGCTTTGAGAGCTTGACACAAACAGAACAAAAGCATCTTACTGAATGCAGACGATCGGGATCACTAAGTAACTGTAAAGAAGAGACCACGAAAGATCAACGTGAAAATGTGTTCAAAGAAACGGGAAAACAGATCATTGAGTCATACTTGGATAAACAAGTGGAAATTCGCAAGTTGTCCCCCGAAGCTCGTCATCGGGAGGTCGTGCGCTGGGCCTGTGACCGTAATCAACAGCTGCCCACCGAACATGTTCATTATTCCTCGGATATAAAGCTGCTTTCGGATGAACTGACTGGCAGCAGGAAGGAACAGAACTTTGTGGGAGTGTGCTCAACACCGCACACTTTACTTCGTGGTAACGGGCGATCCGATGGAGAAGTTTGCTGCAGTAGAAAGCAGAGTAGCACCGCCACATGCACACCACTGCTCATGTTACTTATCAAGGCTCACATGCAGCAGCTGTCTCAGTCTTATCCACAAATTTCTCTGTGCCTGGAGAATTACCGAAACTATTATCCTCTCCAAAGAAAGATACTTCTCCTGAATCCGTTCTGTTTTATTTCCTTGGAATACCAAAACGAGTTAACCAAACCCGTTTTGCTGAAAGCGCTTTCTGGTCCGATGAAGAGAGATGATGTGAAGGTGACGGAAGTTGAGGAAGTTACATATCAAACCGAAAACTGGGAAACACAGCAAGAGATCCCCAGTCAAGAAAACGTGACCAAGCAACAAATGTATCCATTCGACCCTGCAAAACTGGGAATTGTTTTGAAATGGCTTATTGAAAAATTCCATGAAACATCTCAATACATGCATATGATGGAAAGTCAGCAAAATGAGAGGATGACGGCGTCAATGAAGTCCTGTGACTCCCCCAATACCCATGATTCCATAGCGGAAATGACGTGTGATGAAGAGGTAAATAAGTAAAAATAATTCGTTTTATCGTTGGATATTTATTATTGAAAGTGCGCTATAATAGGTGTATTTATGTGTACAACGACAAAGATAAGCCAGATAACGATTTCATGTGCGCGTCACACATCTGTGTCTGCAGTAGGGAAAAAGAAATAATGAACACGTACAATACTGGTTAGCCCATGCATATACATGTACGTGTATGGCGATATTTATTTATTTATTTATTTGATTGATGTTTTACGCTGTACTCAAGAATATTTCACTTATACGACGGCGGCCAGCATTATGGTGGGAGGAAACCGGGCAGAGCCCGGGGGAAACCCATGACCATCTGCAGGTTGCTGCATGACCTAGTATGGTGATATAAAGTCCCTAAAAGCGCGACTAAGGTGTGAAAATAGCTTTCACATGTCGTAAAATACAAAAACGAATCACAAAGTTAATGTATGCATAAATGTGAAAAAGACTTACGATGTGAGTGATGTAGTAGGCTAATCTTTTGTTTTCAAAACAGATAAGTTGGTATGGCGTATTGCGTTCCGCAAGCGAGCAGGGGCTGGTAGAAGACAAGTTTACAACAGGTATGAATGTGTGATCAGTAAATCTTCTCCACATTTAATTTTTCCCATCAGTAAAACAGAATTTGTCATGAATTTTGAAATATTCGGAAAATCTTGATACCCTTTTTATGCTGACTTTAATGTTACAACGACGTTTTATTTATTTATTTGTTCGTCGTTTATTGGCGTACTCTATACTTTCCGATGTTTGATATAAGAAGCCTTGGTAGTAGGTACAGAACGTCGTGTAAGACCGCACGGAAGAGTACCGTCCCCCGTTTCTTGTCAACAATGTCCAAAAGCAATGGAAGCGGGAGAATTCCTGGTCGAAATTTCATTTATTTGATTTAGTTATTTGATAAAATAAAACGACAGCGGCCAGCACGATGGTCGCAGGAAGCCGGACAGATTCTGGGGGAAAACCCACAACCATCCCACGTACGACCTTCCCACGTACGATTGGAAATTGCTAGCATCTAACCACTTCAGCCACAGAGATCGAAATTGAGATTCATCCCCAAAACACACGTCTTAATCACGCCACAACGACACAACCCCCCCCCCCCCCCCCGCTTAGCCCCCCCCACCCCCCAAGTTTTAAACAGTGTTACTGTTTCTGCTTTAGACAGGGATGCGCTGATGTCAGACGGCGATTGGATACAAGACCATGACACGTCCACAGCTGGGATCAACTCTGACGAAGATGAGGCCATCATACCGGTAATGTACCTTTATAATGGTTCACATTTCATATTTTTCTGAAAACGTGGAGTGCAAACGTTTTCAGTGATGTTTATGAAAGAAGCAAATTCATTCACTTGGTAAATGTAAAGTTAGTTCGTTTACATCGTTGTACGGATTGTTTAAGATTTGGATCTTCTATGCGTGTAAGGTTATTGTAACAAAGGGAGGTAAGTAGATGTTTTCACTTCGAAGTCGTGTCGAGAATGCTATAATCTTTCTATAAGACTGAATCAAATGAATTATTGTGTAATTTATCGTCTTGAAGCTTTGTGTAGTGAAGCATTTTCTTGCTGTCAAAAACAGTATGTATTTGAACATATACTATGCTATACCTCACGAAAAGTAGCGCAGTTCAAGAATGTAGGCCAACTGATCATTTGTACACAATTGTATTTGTGATAATAAAACTCAGCTAGATGATACGGACTAACTTGACATTGCCGGTCTCATATTCGGAATATATGTTCTACATATTCGGAACAGGTATATATATGACGACATCATAATACAAAACTCAATAAAATAACAGCTGTGACGTTACTCTGTGATATATGATATTCAAACTCAGCATATTGCTGTTAGGTGTTATTTGGCAGTGCAATTACTTGTCATAGCGTCTGACCGCATTCACGATATATCCTGTACTACAACTTTGTTGTAATTTTAATGTGCTCATTTGGGCATTTACTTATTTGATTGGGTATTTACGCTGTATTCAAGAATATTTCATTTATACGATCGCGTGGGGAAACCCACGACCATTCGCAGTTTGCTCTAGCAGACCTTTCCACGTACGGCCCACAAGCATAGCTTCCTTAGCCGACTGTTTGGCTCACCAGCGAAGCACAGTGACTAATGTGTAGTGAGATTAAGTCCCGCCCATACTGGCTTCCTCTCCAGTACGTGGGAAGGGCTGGGCAGCATTCTACGGATGGTATTGGGTTTCCTCTGTCCATAATACATACAGAAAATATATACGACGTAAAACACAAATCAAATAAAGAAAGAAATTGGGGCCTATATAGTTACGGGTGTTCTGTTTCTTTGTTGTAGATATTTTCTCATGTAGAAGATGAAACAAGCCATATGATTGGTTTGGGGGACAATACCGAGACGGCGTTAAGGATTGGTCAACACCAGGAGGATCACCATACCTACAGATTTGTGCTCTATTCTTCTATCGGTTAGTAATTCAGATATTTTTTTTTCTAATAGAAGTACATCCGTGGAAAGCTCTTTCATATCTGTTCTATATTTTAAAGTCTATTACAATTCATACTACTTTGATTATAAAACATTTATGACGACTCAGACGAGTAGAACGAGTAAGGTAGAGCAATTGTTTTTACACCACAGTGATGTTAAAAGTCGAAAGTCCACAACCACGACGGAAAACTTTGGGAACAAGGGAGGCTACTCCAACAAGACAAATCTCGAGGGAAAGGGGGCAAAACTGCGACCCTGACAAGTCACCTGGAAGAAGAATTTGGGACAAATTGGTACCTGTGCTTAGAATCATAGCATATGATAAGTAATGACATAATATTGAGTAACATACAACATAATATCCTGTTTGAATACGGTGTTAATAGAATCTGCTGCTATAACAGAATACCTTCAATCATCACTTAGCCAACAGACTTTTGAAAAGTTGAACACAGAGAATGTAATGATATTCAAAATTATAGCATTTTGTTTTAAATTTAGCTATCATGCTTGCCTCAAAATTGCTAACATTAAACTGTCACAGTAGAAAAGTTTTTGATTACCTGGTGGACATTTTTCTTTTCCAGGGGCTCAGAGCGAGAAGACAAAGAAACATCCGGCGTATTCCTGCATTTGGTAAGAGATGTAATGTGATTAACCATTTCATCGTGATCATCACTACGTTTAGTCTGGACGGATTTTGAATTCCCATATAGGGGAGATATTTGGCGTGTCAGATTTTTGATTAGGCGGTAACTGATTTGTTTATGTTGTTGTTCACAAATGCTGGAAATAATTTGTTTACTGGGGTTCGTTTGCAGTGGCATTAAGTCAAAGTTTTACAGGAACCTGCCGATGGTTTACTCTTGGAACTTTGGTTTGCTTTTCCCCTAAACCTGATCACCCTCATACAGGTGAAAAATTTTTGAATAGGGGGTTAAACAGTAGGCAAATAAATAAATAAATATGTTCAGAGGCTTAATATTGAATTAAACACTCTTTGGTTACCCCAAATGAACCTAATTTCTAAACCTTCTATATTGTGTACAGTTCGAAATAAGTCTATGTTTACATTTCGTTTCTTTAAATTTCTTTTTTAGGTAAATCAAGGGATTCTGTTCGGAGACGTATGGGCTTTCTATTTAGCTGTCTGTCAAAGCAGAAACAGCGCAGTCGGGCCTGATTTGGCACGAATTACAAGTTGTATGAGATTGAAAACGTCGATAATTAAAACTGACATCTATTTAACGTTGTCTACAACAAGAGATTAGGAAAACAAAGATAGACAAAGATTATTAAAACCCTGTGTGTAGTTTTATTGTAAATTATCATTTCAGTATAACAGAATAAATGAGTTAAACTATTGAATATTCAAATAAAACTGTGTAATGTTTCCAAAGTTTTACACAAATGTGTGCTCCCATTTTCATCCACAATTATAAAATAAAAGTTTGTGAATCGTGGATGGTTTTTTTTTCATTATTTCTCTTCGAATTATCGTTCGATAAGTTTTTAGACACTGTGAACAAAATCACGTCTTTTATATGGTTTAGTTCTATCTACTGACTTATAAGACAGTCTCTCACATAAATCATGTCAGATATTTATTGGCTTCTAGACGTTTGTCCAGTATTCATATGTATCTCAATTGGCCAATTTGTCTTGTGTATGCGAAGACGTTTTTCGAAGGAATATATGAAGCTAGACAAAAGGAGGGAGTTTCTTCGCAGAGTGGAGTTACTCCCCTTCTATTGGACTGGCGATATGTGCTGTGTGATTTTTGAGTTTACCACCAACATTCAGAAGCAGAAACAGCGCTTGGTGCTAATTAACCCCTAGCTAAGTGCACTTTATATATACAGGCCTACAACACACGTTGCCTTGGTAGTTAGGGGGTTACTTAACTGTGTGCACTTCATGCAACCGTGAACCGTTACAGGACAAGTTATGACTATACATCATCCTAGAAAGTATGTATTTCTTCATGTCTGTTTCTTGTAGCGAGTCACGTATATTCAGTTGTCTGTAAAATCAGTCATAATCACTACCAGATTTGACACGCAACAATACAAGATATACCCACTGATATAATGAACATATTATTACCTATTAAGAAAATACAGTTTGAATACTTTTTCTAATTCATAATGTTAAAATCTCTAAACTTAGATTCGACACCAAGAACTCATTGCCTCGGGTGACGTCATGATTATTCAAAAGCAAGTTGCATGCTGGCCAGTGGGCGTGCATTGTTTTACAATGACTACACCAACTAGCGGCTACAACAAATTCCACGCAGTAACACAAACTACAGTATTGTCTCCGCGAATAGATTACATGACTTTAATTTCCTAACACCCATCTCTAAATCTATACTGCCCTGACATTATATACTGCATGAGATGAATTAAAATTCATTTATTAAGGTTATATTGTGTTAAAACTTGTAAACAGTTTCAAAAATAGCAGTGTAAGTAACAGAGTTTACAGGCAAGCCGATAGCAGTTTAGGTAACTGGTGTCACCCTGGGTGAAAACATGCTGATCGCTGCCCAATATCCAGCATGCGACTGGTTCATGAAGAATTCTGACGTCACCCGAGGCAATGGGTTCTTGGCGTCGAAACTGAGTTTATGGACTTCAACATTATGAATTAAAAAAAGTGTTCTATCTTCATTTTTCCTTGCATGAATATGAAATTCCGACATATCCACATGTAGAGCTTTCTTTTTTACGTGCTCACGGACTAAAGGGAAATTTTGGTAGTGAGTATGACTGATTTATACGCAACTCGCTGAAAAAATCAACCAATTTATTTATTTATTTGATTGGTGTACGCCGTACTCAAGAATATTTCACTTGACAAACATTATGGTGGGAGGAAACAGGCAAGGCCCGGGAGAAACCTACGACCATCCACAGGTTGCTGTAAGACCTTCCCACTTACGGCCGGACAGGAAGCCAGCATGAGCTGGACATGAACTCGCAGTGGCCACATTGGTGGAAATCAGCTATAACATATAATGTCCATACCTAAATTATCATGACAGCAATTAAACCTTGCATTAAGAGCTGAGTGACATTAATAATTACCACGAACGGCATCAGACTCGTAACTGAACTAATCAAGGCTTATTATAATTAGTCATCAAGCATAGTGTACTGCTAGTTACGTAAAAGCTGTCCATATGTCTTGTCGATAAATCAGCGAGACTGACATAAGCATTTATTATTCGTTGACATATAGAGACTAGCATAATAAGAAACGTATAAAATTTCAGATATATTCTGAAACGGTTCGTTAATTTTTCATTCCAAAATCAATAAACATGCTCTCTGTATTATATCTGTCTAACCTCTTGGTCACGAATCTACATGTTTTAACTTTAAACCACTTTACGTTCACGAAAATTGAGACTGACAAAGTTGTCTTTCATGACAAACTTGAAAATTAATATTTAAGGTCAATTCTAAAGAATAGGCCTAATACCACAGGTTAGGATTAAGCCTGGCGTCTAAGCCTAATAAAGGTAGCTTCGTGATTCCGGGGCTGACGATATAGAACATCATTTCTTCAATCAAGATTTTTGCAATCTGATATCCTATGGTTCTAAGATTGGCAGAAGAATACATTCCCGCATGAAATCCCGAAAGAGCCACCGAGAGATGGTTTCCAACTCATTCATGACATGATGTCACTAGCAATCGCGCACTAATGGGTAACACTGGTGCTAAAGTAATTCTGTGAAGTAAAGCTGTGTAATCTATTCTTCACTCCTGCCTTGCGATGACGTTTTGTGGACAAACTGGTGGCGTAGTACTCATGCATTACTCGAAATCGGGAGACTCCGGGATAACACCCAGGTCGGGGTCATACCAAGAACTTTTAAAACGGTACATGCTGCTGCTTCGCTTCGCACTCAGCAGTGAGAGGTAAGAAAGCGGAAACACGACTGCTTGGCCTAGTGTCAGTATAATGTGACTGGGTGTCTTCGGCATGATGCTTCAGTAGCGGCAGCACATTGGCGGCATAGACTCGCGACGTAAGTACGACGTAAAAACCCAAGCATACATATATACATACTCATTTGTTTCAAGAGAACAATGATTCAGTCCGGTTTGGACCCGACTGGCCTAAACGCAGGAGAGCGCACTCGATTTAAAAGACACCCATGAATTTTATTACAAAATCTTTACATAGAGTACCATATGTGTACCATACACATTTCTTATTTTGAGCTGGTTTCACATTCAACTGGACACAGATCTCAGTTATTAATGATAAGTTGTCCAAACATTGTCGCCACTTGCATATATGTGTAATAAACATATGATTTTTGTTATCAGTAATGCTATTGAATGAAAACATTTGTCACCCTGCAAATCATTGATATATGGGTGGTTTTTTTTTTGTCCAGAAATTTCCGAAACTCATAGTACTGAAAATGATATATGTGCTATTTCAGAATTTGCTTTTTTTGTAGTACCGGTACTGAACGACAAGCTATCTGTATATGCTCACTGTACAGCTTCCAATCGAGTCATACCGAAGGCTTAAACACCGTTATCCTTAATACCATCTCGCTTGGCATAAGAGGCCTAGTACTTGTCGGTTCCGTATCAGTATAATGTGATGGATTGGGCGTCGTATATTGTGTCTTCAGCATGGCCTTCCAGTGAGGCAGCTGTGTATAGGTGTATCAGCATTGTGTCTGGCCTACTATAAGAGTCATCGTATAAATAACACTGTGCAATAACAATCTAGCATGTGTAAAACGACTTCTTTTCCTCGAGTGTATTCTTATTTCCGAAACCAGTTGTCTTTCTCTGTTATATATCACACTATCAAACCATTTTTCATATTGTTTTTTTTTTCTTTGTTTTTTTCTCTTATGCAAAACAATTGTACTTATCTCAAATAATCAGCCAGGAATCGATCAAATAATATCTTAAGTATACATTATAAATACGCTATATCAAATAATATCTTAAGTATACATTATAAATACGCTATACAATACAAGACAATGCCTTCAACAATGAACTGTGGAAAGATTCTATATGGCCACTCATTGTTGCCTTGTATGCCTGCATTACAGTTTACAACGTTGTACAATCTATTGTGCCTCTTAAACTTACCAGTTGAAGGAATTCAAGAATTGTTAACGTCGAGATTTGTAGTTTGTACATAACTGATTTACGACGCAAAAAAGTGAAAGGTCAAAAGTGATTGAAAGTACGTAAATTTGCATTATTTCGTTCGTGTCTAGCGTCAAGCGAAAAGCTGCCCGAAAAAACACTAGTCCTCCTTATTTGGCCTAATGCTGTATTTCACTGGTTCGGTATCTTAGTCTTCTTCAAAATCTGTCCCAATTACTCAGTGTCCATCAACATCATAAGCTGCAAACAAAGTCTTTTGATCGACAGACGCTGTCAACGTGCACTATGATGAATATCCTTCCGAGTAATTCTGAGTGTTTCGAAAAAAGCAAGCCTTGTAAAAAAAGAATCAAAAGCTGCGATGCTCTGGCAAACAGACATGCAATGACGTAGGCATTTTTTAACACCGCATGCGATCAAACCTATAATCTGGCGATGGAAATTAATTGGTGTGGTTTGTTATTTCTGAGCCTAAACAAGCGAACCTTGTTCGGCTGTATTGAAGATTAAACAACAGAATATAATCAGAGGTTAAAAAACTAGAATAGAGTCTATCCACATACCAATGTTATTAAACAGACAGATGAGTGGATTTACGAGCGTGCAAAACGTACACTTTTAATAGCTTCTATTACCTCATTGGCTAACTGTGCCGTCGCTGACAACCAATCATAAACGGCAGAGGTTTTTTGTGTGGACATATATACCCGTTATCTTCATCTCGAATGTGGTAAAGAACCAGCCGTTCATACAGACGAGTAACTAATACGTGCGACAGTTATGTTCTCAAGGTCAATAGCCTTTGTAAGGCTTTTTCAGTTTTTTTTTTTGTTTTTGCTGGTGCTGGGAGTGGGAGAGCTGGAACCAACAACATTGTGAAAACGTAATCGTGTGTTGAATCACATTCGACCGAATAAAAAAGTGCATATTTATATAGTTATTAATTTTTTTTTTGGTGTTTCGAGCTGGAGTTTTAAGGAAGTTTCACACACACATTACAGTGATTAGGTCTAAGCGCATTCCATCTTAGTGAAAGATCTTTAATATCAGTGTGTCTAATCTAAATTGTACGTGTATTCAACGTGTTGAATATCCTTCGTTGTTATCTGCGTGTATATTAACTTTACATAAAGTTAGTTTCAACGAAAAGAACAAAGCGGGCAGGAATTAAAACCTGGCCTACATTCCATTCTAAGCGATCATTTCGACATCCACAACACATGTGTACATAAAAAAATCCCTAAAATCAGGCCGATCAAATACAAGAAAATGAGAAACTGTCACGCTTTTTCGCATTCATCGAAAGAATATCACTTCTTTCGAGCTGACCATCCCTAATATCCACTATCTCAGCATGCACTCTCTTTATAATACATTTATATCGCAGTTCCGCTTAAAGTGCAAGTGAACCTTCGTATAAACACAACTCGTAAGTGCAATTAGGGGATAGTCGTTATTCCGGAGTTGTGCGGAAGGAGACACACCTAAGAAACACAACTAAGAGAGATACTGAATATTGGATCCTTGTCTACAAATAACAAATACAAATACCAGAAAACACAGAGAGAGAGAGAGAGAGAGAGAGAGAGAGAGAGAGAGAGAGAGAGAGAGAGAGAGAGAGAGAGAGAGAGAGAGGGAGAGAGAGAGAGAGAGAGAGAGAGAGGGAATAAAGGAATGCGAAGCATTTGATGAAGGATGCTTAAAAAATAGTTTCCTATTTAAAACACGTGACGTAGATAGTAGCCATCGCCTTAATCACAGGATTGAATGATTACACTGGTGCATGCATGATATGCATAAGCAATATCCAGAGCCTCCTCCTCGATGTATTTATTGTGTAGAAATGAATTATTAATGACGTCAGCGAGGCCGCGTGAGAGAGGACCTGTTGTCGTTTTTGACAAAAGTCCAAACCAACGCAAAGTCACAATACCTGCGATATCCCGTAAAAAGTTGACGGCGAATAGAATTTCGTATTATTTTGAACTGAAGTGTTTCGTTAAGTGAATAGCCCACCTTAAAAGACAGAAAGTCAAAGGATTTGACCGATCAACCTAAATACAGGCTAACCAACAATGAGACTTGTAGCTGATCTCCGCTGATAAGATGTACCGTTTCGATTATCTGCGGTTACCTGACAAATATCTATCATAATCTTCATGTTTACAAGGAGCATGTTATTAAGACACTTGTCGTTAAACCGTTAGGACACACAAAGTGTGGGTTCAATCCCAGCCGTGGACAAGGCATTTGCGTGTTTCCTCTCTTTTACCGCTTGTGAGGCCTTGGTGATAATAAGTGGCTGACAGCGCTCCTGTTGAAGACCAACGTTCGTTTAACATCACTTGTCTTTCACCAGAATGCATGGTGTATACATTTCTCCATCTTTCACGTGGGAACGTTCGTGAGTATCTTGCAAATGGAAATATCTTTTCCTGACGCAAGCTAATAACGTGTTACAACGCATGCGTATATCTGCTAAGCTTATCTACCACATCTTCATGAAACGGCTTCCTTATTCCGTCTTTGCTACAAATAATGTCTGATTGCGAATCGTAATGATGTTAACCCTTTGAATAAAACTGTAAAAATAGCAAAGATGATATGTTTTATTACGTTATCCGTGTATCCGCACGAATAATGTGACACGTGATGTAGAAAAGCTTAAGACCAGGTAGGCTATATACTAGGGTGAAGTTTTAGGTTAGGTAACTTGTGAAGCCGGTGGTTTAGGCTACTGATGCGCTGCAACTTTTCCCAATCCAGAAACCTGATTGCAATGTTGTAAGTGAGAAATTCTTGTATATAGCGTGGGACACCAGTTCGCCACTATATACATAAGTCGACATTACGCATATATACCACAATTATTGTGACTCGGTTTGAGTATTCCTTTTCATTGCATACATTTTACTTGACTTTAGAACGCAACACTGTATAAACATAAGTAATGAAATAATGCAATTTGCAAAATTGGTATAATTTAAATAGCTGGCAGCAATCATTTTTTAAAAAATCCGCCCGCTTAAAAGAGGTCACCTTTTGTAGGTAAAGCATTTAGAAAAAGATAAAGGAAATTCACTAAAATATCTACCCGATGTAGTTATCCTGATTATTTTCGGCCTTCAAATCATATCCCGTGACGTCCGAAATTAACCAGCGAATCATAGGTTAGCCTACCAGTCTGATGAAGTTCTCGTAGCAGTCGAAATTAGCCAGCCGTTTTCAGTTGGCCCCCTGCCTGACAAATACCTACTAGAATTCGAAATCAACCAGTCCCTGTAAGGTGGCCATCTAGTCTGATGAGGTCCTCGCGGTATTCGAAATTAGCCAATCACTTAGGGAGCCATCTAATCTGATGAAGTAGCACTCGAAATTAGCCAACCCCTCTTAGGTGGCCATCTAGTCTGACTATATCCTCGTACCATTCGAAATTAGCCAGCCTCAAAGGCTAAAGTAATTGTAACAAATATACACGGTATTTTCTTTTATTTATCCTACTGATTGAAATATTCAAGTCTTCAAGTCATCTCAAATTACCATCAGTCAGCCGACAGTTCGCTGAAACTCGGGGCAGCGCTTAAAATTAGCCAGTCAGCGCTCAATTTGATGCCCTCGTAGCGTTTGAAATTTGGTGAATGCTAAGGTAAATGAAGCCCATATTGCGCTTTGAATTAGCCAGTCGAGAGTTTGATGAAGTTCTCCTGATGTTCGAAATAAGCCAGCCCTCATATTTGATAAAACCCTTGTTGCGCTCAAAATTATCGAGCAAGCGTCCAGTTAAATGCATTTGACACAGTAGTGTTTGGAATTCGCCATCACTTAGGTTAATTGAGGCTACGTTGGATTCGAGTGCCCAGGCAGTTTGACGCAGTCGTCGTACCGTTCAAAATTAGTCACCCCCAAGTTTGATAAAACCCTGTGTTCAAAATTAGCCAACCTCCCATTTGACGAAGCCCTCGTAATGTTCGAAATGAACCAGCCTCCAGTTTGATAAAACCCTCGTGGTTTTGGAAATTTAACAGCTCCCAGTTGATGAAGCCCTCGTGTTGCTCGAAATTAGCCAGACACCAGTCTGATAAAGCCCTTGTAGTGTTCGAAATTAGGCAACGCCCGGTTTAATAAAGGCCTTGTGGTGTTCGAAACTGGTTAGCCCCTCAGTTTAAAGAAGCCCTCGTAGCGTTCGAAAATCACCAATCCAATGCATTTAGATGAAACCTCTCATGGCCCCCAAAATCAGGCAGCCTCCAGTTTGATGAAGCTTTCGTAATCTTACATGCATCTTTCTACTATGGCGACCGATGCTGACGGCATATCGGTGATACAGGCTTCATCCTGTATAAAGTGATATACATTTGTCTAAGCCAAAAACGGGCAAATAGAAGCCAAAAGTACATGTCATTTTTTTGGCGTTAGGTATACATGATAAACCGGCTTTAACCCGCAACCCCAGTGGTTTCAGAGCTTGTCTTTACTGAGTTGCCGCTTGAATGACACCGAAAACACCAGCCATGATACCCCGGAAAATCTCAATTGCAATATACTGACTTCTGGTACCTATATCCTTACACAATGCCGGAGACAAGAGACATGATCACCCACCCAATCACAATATACTGACTTCTGGTACTTATAGCCTTACACAATATCGGAGACAAGGGGTATGATGACCGCCCAATCACAATATATTGACTTCTGGTACTTATAGCCATACACAATATCGAGGACAAGGGACATGATGACCCACCCAGTCACAATATGCTGACTTCTGGTACTTATAACCTTACACAATATCAGAGACAAGAGACATGATGACCCACCCAATCACAATATACTGACTTCTGGTACTTATATCCTCACAAAATGTCGGAGACAAGAGACATGATGACCACCCAATCACAATAAACTATCTTCTGGTACTTATAACCTTACACAATATCGGAGATAAGTGACATGATGACTCACCCAATCACAATATACTGACTTCTGGTACTTATATCCTCACAAAATGTCGGAGACAAGAGACATGATGACCACCCAATCACAAAATACTGACTTCTGGTACTTATAACCTTACACAATATCGGAGACAAGAGACATGATGTCCTACCCAATCACAAAATATTGACCTTTGATACGTATAACCTTACACAATATCAGAGACAAGAGACATGATGACTCACCCAATCACAATATACTGACTTCTGGTACTTATATCCTCACAAAATGTCGGAGACAAGAGACATGATGACCACCCAATCACAATAAACTATCTTCTGGTACTTATAACCTTACACAATATCGGAGATAAGTGACATGATGACTCACCCAATCACAATATACTGACTTCTGGTACTTATATTCTCACAAAATGTCGGAGACAAGAGACATGATGACCACCCAATCACAAAATACTGACTTCTGGTACTTATAACCTTACACAATATCGGAGACAAGAGACATGATGTCCTACCCAATCACAAAATATTGACCTTTGATACGTATAACCTTACACAATATCGGAGATAAGTGACATGATGACTCACCCAATCACAATATACTGACTTCTGGTACTTATATCCTCACAAAATGTCGGAGACAAGAGACATGATGACCACCCAATCACAAAATACTGACTTCTGGTACTTATAACCTTACACAATATCGGAGATAAGTGACATGATGACTCACCCAATCACAATATACTGACTTCTGGTACTTATATCCTCACAAAATGTCGGAGACAAGAGACATGATGACCACCCAATCACAAAATACTGACTTCTGGTACTTATAGCCTTACACAATATCGAGGACAAGGGACATGATGACCCACCCAATCACAAAATACTGACTTCTGGTACTTATAACCTTACACAATATCGAGGACAAGGGACATGATGACCCACCCAATCACAAAATATTGACTTCTGGTACTTATAACCTTACACAATATCGAGGACAAGGAACATGATGACCCACCCAATCACAATATACTGACTTCTGGTACTTATAACCTTACACAATGTCGAGGACAAGAGACATGATGTCCTACCCAATCACAAAATATTGACCTTTGATACGTATAACCTTAAACAATGTCGGAGACAAGAGACATGATGACCCACCCATTCACAATATACTGACTACTGACTATGGAGACTATCATATATTGCGCTCCTCAAAATATAAAATACCAAGAATGCCAGTGTTGTTGCTTTTTTCAGGGTCAAACTCAATATATGAACCCGGACCTCCTGCTCGCGGTTTGTTTTAAATATAAGCAGTTTATTTTTCAAATATGTACCAGGTAAACTTTTGCCCATGATTTGCAACAATGGATTTGCGTTCATTTCAAACTCTTGGAAAATGTCGAATAATTTGTAAATTCCAAAGCAACAATATAGAATTTCTAACATTTTCATTTAGTTCACCCCTTGTAAAACTCTGTATGCTTATGTTATTATATTTCCTAGAGATAAAGAACAATATCTGATACAGATTTTAATCCATGTCGTGTTCAAGTATCCATTATTCATCTTATATAGACTTTAAGTTTGAATAAAGTCAGAATACGCAGCGCTTTTAATCAAGAATAGTTCATATATCTATTCAAAGAAATAAAAGAAAATCATGTATTTTTCTTATTTGCGGGCTTTGATAGATAAAGACATTTTTGTTGAGTAATAGGCTATAGTTGTATCTTATCCGACCAATTCAACAAGGAACGGGTCTTGGCGAAGTAGTTTAAACGCTTGTCTAAATAGGACAAACTAGCTACGCTTTCAATCCAGGCCTTAGATAAAGAATTTGTGGACCTTCACGTGACGCACGTGACAAGCAGTCGACGACACTTGTGTGGCCGTTTGTGTAGTCTGACGTCCATGGAAGATCATTTGTCTTCCACCATTATATAGTGTACGCCACACGTGGACAATTTCGTCTGTGTAACTTCCACCGGTTTCTCCACCCATTAAGCTGACCGCTATAGTGTTTGGAAAATGCCTGAGTATGGTTTTAGTAGGGGACACACTTTTTTCGCTCAAACAGTATCTTGTGAATTTCTGAAAATCGGCCAAGTGCGTCTGCGCTGACGAAGGTGTAATTCTCAGGCGTCCTTGTTCGCACCGAAATTCGCTTGTATTAAAGATGTCAGATAATAGCGAAGAAGTACGCCGGTGATTTCACTCTGTTCAAGTAGTGTGTCCGCTTCAGCGAATTTCGGCGATCGAGACGGTCGATTTGACCAATCAAATAACACGGAAGTTTGTGGAACTGTGAAATTTTGTTTGTGTCACATGGTTTACTAGGCCACATGACATAACCTACTGATCACGACCAGCGGAAAAATCCGCACAGTGTGTCCGCAATTATGCTGTAAATATCGTCAGCGCATTTCGTGGGCGATTAAGTTCGCCCTTACTAGTGAAAAAAAATCCGCCTAGTGTGTCCCAAACTTAAACAATTGTTGAATGAGTTCAGGCACGGTGGCCTTCAAATTACACGAGCTTGTGCGTCATATGCTAGGTCCTGTGACACTTGTGTCATGGCTGTTGTTTAACTCTATTGAGACACCAATTGTCTGCTCACGCCTTTCAACAACTTAACCACACTGGATGAAAATTCCGCCAAACTGACAGCCCAACAAATTACAAGAATGCCATTATCATAACAATCAGTCAAATGACAATGTCCTCAAATTATAAATCCTTTAATCGGCAGTACGGTATAGACCGTAAGGTTCACCGGTTAGACCTACCTGTAACTATTTGCGAACAATAACACTGCTCTCCTTTTAACTCTCATTGAATGTAATCTTTCATATTGAAGGAACCAATATGTGTGGAGGTACTTCAAGAAAACATATTTGTGACAGCTTGAACAAAAATGCAACGCATTTATTGTGAGAATTTAACTTATGTATTCTTATTAGGTGTATGTGAGTGTAGTATTAAAGTGGCTACAAACTAAACACTGAGTAGAAGATTTATAGTATACACACACATTTTGGATTGTCTTACATGGCAAAAAAATGCTTTAGCTCATTTCGGCTATCTTCATCTCGGAAGATAGCCGAAATGAAGAATGTAAATGTGGAATGTAAATAAAAGTCAACTCTTTTAGCTCAACGGCTTTTTTTTTCTTCATTCAGAACAAGCGAGTGACCAGAAGTTTGTAGAAGTATGTTAACTAGTACCGTGTATATTGTGAACGATTTGTTTTATATAACCGTAAAACCCCAATGTGATGGATCAACGGCATGTGATGTCGTAAACGCCACACCGTGGTGTCGACGTGTCTTGATTATAGCAGCTAAATTCTTTGTGTTCATCGTCGAAGACGTATTAGCGCGTGAATACGTTCCTTTATTCCGTTATTCCGTTAATGACCTTCTGTTACCGTGTCAAAGCCGAGCTAATAAACCCTAGTCATCAGAGCCTAGATGAATTAATTACCATGTGTGGATCAAAAATAAACCAGGAATTCAGGTCGTCAGTCGAGAGTTTATTTTCAAAAGTGAAAAATAATTAGATGCTTATCGTGTGAATCATCGCTGTTGTTTTGAGTTCATTCCATCATCGTGAGATTCGTACGCTTCCAGAGCACACCCTTTCGTAAGCAGCCGCCATTTTGAGATTTTAACCTTTATGGCAAGGTATTGGCTTTTCGACAGCAGTTGAGTCCCTTTGTTTAAGATGTGCGCTGAGTACAGCAGAGGCGATACGTGGCGTACAAACCAGTTCTTCGTGGAGGGCGATCTGTCCGATTAGCCCACACTGTACTGATATAATACGATAAAGCTGAGCGTCACCTTCCAGTCGATGAGACGGAGAATCTAACCGTTCTGTTTAATTTACTTTCAAAAGAGATTTCTTAAACCAGTTTGTTTGCCTTACATTACGACGAAAAGATCCTGTCTTCGGATACATATTAACACCCACATGTGCACCTGAAGTGTACGGAAAACCAGAGAAATCTCCGTTATCTATATTTGCATAGGGAAGTGCACCGCTGTAAACTTACGTCCTGTTGACAAAGGAGCAGACGTATTTGTCTAAAAATTTATTTATTTTAAACTGGACCACTGAAAACAATGAGTTCGAGTGCAACTGGGAACCAGTGATCTGAAGATATCATTCAATCAGTCCCTCCGTCTAAACACTCGTCTCTCCGTCCATTGACAGGTCTATTGGTTACTGATTCAACCAGCTGGTTAGTTAATTGTCTAAACTAAAACTGAAACTCAGAATTCACCTTTTATGTCTAGCTTGAACGATTAAATGCCTTTTCCATCTAATAATAGTGTTGCTCTTACCACAAAAATGTTTTGTTAGAAATATCTGAACAGTTAAACAATGTAAAAACTTCATGTCTGGGTTAAATTTGTTCGGTGGCGAATGAGGTCATGAAGAAGTATAGTATACTTTAATACAAGGCTGTTCGACGCGTCGTTTTAAGGCGGTACGTAAATGATGCACTGAAATTAGATTAGTAATAGACTGTTTTTCGAAATTTTACCATGGTTCCTTCAGAGATGAATACCAGCATTCCATGACTATGCGACGCCCTACGAGCATAGTCACTCAGGGCTACACTGAAATCAAAACAGTCAAGACATCTGAATCAAGACTTGTGCGGGATCAAAACGCTATTTCACTCTTTGCACTTGTTTTTCTCTGTTTATATCCGTCTGACATAATGACGTCACTACCTACACAGAAGGGCGATCACGTACAGATGTTTAATAGTTGGATACGTGATAATTAGTTTTCCTGACAACAGTCTTTCCGCCATTTTGGGATGAAATACATTGCAACTTTACGCCTATTATACATAAAGCCAACGTTATTTGTTGACAATGTTATTGGGTAAACGATCCCAAATTTATAGCAGTAATGCACTGCGCTAGAAGATCATGTTCCCGTGTGTCAGTGAGAATGATATCACCTACTATTCACATATATGTGAACAATGAGGTAATGTACACAAGGGATTTTGGGCAAAAAAATTCCATCAGCGCAAATGCTATCAAATTATTACTATTACATTATAGAATACCCCAAATAATTACCTTCCACAATATGTTAACATGTCGCGTTATGACTTTTCCATATTTAAGACTACTCTGAACAGTATAAATGGGACAGGGACGAGTCTAATATTCACTGAAAACCAGTCATTTGAGCTATTCTTGGTAAATACAGAAAAATTTTAATTAGCGAATAGGTATTTTTGGCCAGATATCTCCAGCATAGTCTGTTCAACTAAACTGTGTACTCTTACGCTTCGGTGCTGATGAACTATATGTATCAAATTCATTAACGTACACAGTTACTCCGAAATGGTGACCTATTAAGGAAAGAACAAAAGCGTACACAGCGTTGGTCGACTTTAGGCGGACAATGTTCAACTTTACACAATGATTGTTCCAATTGTTCTAATCATACATTGTCTGACAAGGAAGGCCACTGCATCTGACACCCAAAATCACCATGTGCGGACACCATTAACCTCCGTTTAATGAGAAAAAAAATAAGAAGAAAAAATGACGAAGATAGCAATTCTACATTAATTTTTCCGTCATGTCAAAACCGTCTGGATGAGTTACATTTACAGCTAAAAAATATTGCGTCGTCTGCCGCTTATAATATGAGTCTTTCTCACTGTGCATGTTATTTAGGTTAACATAATCTATGATTAAGTTATGAATAATCGGTTTGCGGTTAGCACTGACATCGATTCTTTTTCCAACAGCGGAAACACTTTCGTGCATTTTACAGTATAAAATAACATTGTCCTTATGATCTATGTTCCGTTGTCATATATGTCGTCACTAAAGAGTGTGAAGTTATATGTCAGAAACGATATTACGTTATGTTTTTTATATAAACCGTAATAAAAGCCCCACCGGATAAAATCCACACGGCAAAAAAGCGACTTGGACAAAACCTGCGATCAATCTTATATAGAATATGTCGAATAATGTATAAATAGATAGCCTGTTTTTGTTTTTTTAGAAAACTTGACAGTCTCAGGTAATATGAAACTTTATGTAACAAATGTTTAAAGATCTTTTGTGGTTTGCATTTGGACAGGTTTACCACATACATATACTGACAAATGAAACTACTACCCATTACGCTTGAATTACACACAGGGTTATTTGCTGAAAGTAGAACCACATCTTACATATAATACACAACCGCTGGGCTTTTGATCTGGATTCCGCTGAGGCACGGTCCCCTCTCAGAGATGGATTTGAACACCGGGGGGTACATTCCATTCGCTCCCAGGTGGACACTGGCGGAGGTAGTGGCCACTGACGTGTCGTTCCATTGGCCACTGGAGAAGACCAGTGTCGCTACTGCCGCCACCTAGTCTGACGTCAGTGAAATCTGTGGTGTGTATTGCAGCGTCTTAAAGCCACATACGTAACATTGGGACGTCACACTGTGTCACTGTGTCGGCACAGTGGCAGTCAGGTCGACGAACGGAACGCACCCCATTACTCATTGGTTGATGTAGAGCGCCTCGAGTATATCATGATCGTTATTAGTTATGACGAACAGCTGTGATATAACTCGCACTGTTCCTTTGTCGGGCTGACAGACGGTCAAATATTTAACATCCTGCATTTTAACATGAGCCTTTCACTTATCGAGGGTTCTGAGGCTGGGGGTTGGGATATAGGGGTGGGATGGGTTGTATTTTTCATCTATTTCGAACTTGTACTTGTTTACTTGACTTTTGCTTTACGCCTTACTCAACAATGATCAGTTTTGTTGCTTGTGGTTGAGGGTTAAAGAAAACAAGCAGCGGCTGAAACGAACCCACTGCACCTTGTCACGTAATCAACAAATTCACTGACCTAAGGAAAAAATCAGCGGAAACTAGTTTCGAACACTAGAAGCCATTGGCCATCAAATTGTTTGTTTATGTCAAAATGCTTGTGCTAATGTATTCTGTACGTTTGCGCTGATCTTACAATGGAGAGCCATTCCTTTGAAATGTAATTTGGCCCTACTTTGTGTAGCTAATTGTTTATTTCTGCATTTTGGTACGGTGTTTGTACACACACTGGTAAACGTATAACTCGTATGTTTTAAGAGAAAATCGACCAGTTCAGCTGTTACCCAAGTTGCCGATGTACTGGAAACGGTGCTGCTTTCACTGGACTCAGCACCGCGCTTTTGCATGAGTATACATTCATGCAAAGCCGCCGTCGTATAAGTGAAATATTCTTAAGTGAAGTGTAAAACTGCCATCAAATAGATAAAAAAAAACTCATGCAAGACATGCAGATCAAGCAAAGCTCATGAGAATTCACGAGAAAAAGCCTCGAATATATTAAACTGTTGTTTCTTATCTATTTATCTACTCGCGGTTTTAAACATTCTCGATCGCTTGGGCTTAATGATATGCCGATATTCCAATCTGTATAATATCGATTACTTAGACCTATCGCATACTGATCACAGCCACAATGTAATTAAAATCCTGTTAACTGCGGGCTGATAACTGAATCGCCAGTGCCATGTGGCTTGGTGGAATATTTTTAGTCCATCTGATTCATTACTACGACATAAATGACTTGTCAAAGTCACGATTCACATGTCTGTGCATAACTGTAAATATACATTCGAGTACAGATCTCTGCCGATATCTCCACGTCTATCAATACATGCCTATATCTACACCTCTATCAAAAGACAGACAAACAGACAGAATTTAAAGAGCGGGTATGTTATGGTATCTGGCGAAGACAAAACCGATTACCAAATGTACATGGCTTAGGGCTAATAAAAATAAAATAATATATATAATATAATATAAAAACTATTTCTTTTCCATAATTTCTTTAAAAGCAAGTATCAGAAGTATACATCTGCACAAACGAAACAAAAAAGGCAACTATAACTAAAAAACTGATAAGGTACAGCTCTCTTATATTAAAAACACTTTAAGCGATACACATAATGGTTCTATTATGTACATAACCTATTTGAGGCGAAAACCTATTATCTGCTTAGCTATGAGCACTTTAAAGCGCTTACTTGGTATCCTGAGAATTTCTCAGGTATTTTGCTTTGCGTTTGGGTTTAGTCCTACACACACTTAGTAAACCGCCGTTATTTGACATGATGATAAATCTTTTCTTGGCTTATTATTAGCTAATTATTAACTTAAATATATTAAACTAAGATATTTATAAACATGTGTTTCTTGTGAACGTTTAATTTAATTCTTAAATGAAGAAAAATGTGAACTGTTTAATACAAACATCTTATATCTCTTACTCTTAATGAACTATCTCTTACTCTTAATGAACTGTGTTTCTTGAATACGATCTGTATTTAACACTGAGAAGACATATCATGAACCATGGACATAGCAATTTTATGTCTACATAAACTAACAGAATTATGCTAACGAAAACTATTGCCTCTATTTATTTAAGTCTTATCTTGCCTTGAAGCCAACAATCAGTGTATAGGTATCTGGATTTGCCCCGGGCAAAGCCCGGGGGAAACCTATGTACGACCATCCGCAGGTTGCTGGTAGACATTCCCTTGCACGTATACGACTGAAGAGGAAATAAAAGAAAGATGGAATCCACCTAAGTGTTCAACTAAGTACACTAACTAAGTAGAACAAGTACGCGAATTAGGCAGTACATTATGCTAATGCGTTAAACATAGAGTCAAAGTCTTATAATAAAACATGCAAAGTATTGCACTAGGATTCAGAAATTACCAAAAGTAATGTATGCAAACACTGATATCAGGAATAGCTGCTTGTTTATAACGAATTATTATGTAACTATATACATGGACTTGTATGCAAATTTGAGTGCGCTTAAGCCAGTCATTTGCATTAACTGACCTGGCTTTCAGCAAGGTAGATGAACCTCATTTAAGAAAATGGTTTATCAGTCATTTAAAGTTTAATTTTCACTTTGGGTACAGTGGTAACGTGGCTATGAATAATGCAGGCAGTGAATTATACACGAGGAAGCGTCATAGTTTTGCACGGAGTTCACTCGCTGCGATGTTTGCAGATTGACGGTGCATCTTGATCAAGATATTAATGCCATAAAATGCGATGCCACCATGACCTCTAGTGATTCTCAATTTGGCTTCATCGCCTCCTAAAACTTTTTTGAGGGCATCGGGCAATATTTAATAGATTAAAAACCGAAATAGCGGTGAGAATTCATGTCAGACCAGTATATTAATGATGAATTCTGACAATTATTCATTTTTGACTTTACAAGCATATCAAATAACACTGATGTTTTAAGCCATTGAGAAGAAAGAAAAAGACCGCTTTCCTCCCACCCTAATGCAAGCCGCAGTCGTATGAGTGCAATATTCTTGAGTACGGTGTAAAACACCAATCAAATAAATAAATCAAATTAATAAGACAGACAAAATATTAGAAATATTATAGCCTATACTCGCCCTTCAGGCCAGTTTTGCTGTGTGTTCTTTATCTGAACGACAAATCATGTATAGGTCAAAAAGTTAATAACAAATAACAAAATAGCTGCTCACATGAGCTGTCGTTTTATCCAATGTGTCTTGCTTGTTACATTCACTTAGCTGGGAGAATAAAGTGTCTCTTTTTTGTTTTGTATATACCAAAGCCCTGGATAAAGCGCATTTACCTCCCTACCTTGCTTCGCCACCTCGATACCTCGCTTCGCTACCTCACTGCTTCGCTATCTCGCATGGCTACATCGCCTTTTGCACAGGTCGAGGTAGCGAAACAGCGAGACAGCGAGGTAGCGAGATTATGTTGATCCCGCTACCTCGCCGTCCCGCATTGCTACCTCGCTCCCTCACATCGCTACCTCGCCACCTCACTTCGCTACCTCGTTACCTCGCAGCCCCGCCCTGTATTAGAAAGGTCGGGGTGGCGAGGTAGCGAGATGTCGTCTATCCCGCGCCCCATGTGCTTCCATATACGAGCCTACTGAAATACAGTCGTCTTCTGTATACGGCTGATCAGACATTCTGTTTCATGAGTAATCAAACCAGTGTGGTGATATCACCGCGTGAACAGAAAAGGCCTGTTTTGTATAAACAGCCAACTTGATTCACTGAATGGATGATTAATTGTTGTTAATTGCTGTGCTAATGAAAATTTCATTTTTTAGCATGGCAGTTAATTTCATGGGTGTAAGATATGGGAGTGCCCAACGGGAATCGCCAAACTTATGGCAAGTTATAATGAGAGATTGTCTACCGCGCAAACGGCCCTACCAACATCGACTACAGATTATTGTCACCGAGAGTCCTACGAAAAGAATCTACGAATTTCCTAACCAAGACCGGGATTGAACCAGCGCCTCGTGTGCTTCGTAGGTCGCACAGAACACAGTGACTGAGATACTTCAGCTTTTTTAAAAATACGTTTAAAGAAGCATATTGCTGAAAGGATAAATATGGTTGGACATTCCTACAGAATGCTGCTCTCCACGGCTTTTGTGAACTGGTGTGACATGTGGTTGGGTATTCCTATAAAATACTGCTCGTCATGGTTTATCTTTACTGGTATGAGACATGGTTGGATATTCCTATAGAATACTGATCTCCACAGCATATGTTTAGTGCTATGAGATATGGTTGGGTATTCCTATAAAATACTGCTCTTCACGATGTATGTTTACTGGTACGAGATATGGTTGGTAATCCTATAGAATACTGCTCTTCACGGCTTATGTTTACTTGTGTGAGGCATGGTTGGATATTCCTATAGAATACTGCTCTCGACGGCATATGTTTACTGCTATGAGACATGATAGAACCACAAAGCGAGAAAAAAAACAATCAAAAACAAAAGCAAAGGCATTATTAATTTCGTCAAATCGTCCATTGTTTATTACACTGGTAAAATTGTACAAAATAACAGATATCGCACTCTTTGACACCTGATTGTCATAAAAAACTGTATACAAATAAATGCCTGCTGGATATGTTTCACTTTGGGCAACATACACGTGGACACAATCGCTCATTTTCTATATATTTATATATCTGTATATACACGTGTTCAAAAGAAAAGAAACACGCTTGCATACTCGTGCAAACTTTTGCAAAGAAGTATATTTTGCCACACAATAAAAATACATTGTACATGTATATACATTCTGTACACTCAAAAGTCATTAGATTTTAATATAGACTAGCTACAGTGTAGTACATATGTTTACAAGTATTTACAAATTTCTTAGATGTGTATTTTGTATCTATATATACAATAATGCAAGTGTAAAGATTAATGAAAAATCATCTCAAACCAGGGAATTGACAAATATTGTCTCTGATGTCGTTGTGGAAGCAATGTACACTGTCTGCATAGGATAACACAATGCTTGTATAGGATGAAACAATTTTTGCATTAGGAAACACAATGCTTGCCTAGGATAACATACTGGTTGAACAGGGCAGCACAGTGGTTGCATGGGATAGCACGATGCTTGAATATGATAATACAACGCTTGCATAGGAGAACTTATATGGCCGTCAAGGTAACACTCTTTAGCATATTCATGATGGAAATCACATATACATATGGGTAATTAACGATTGTGATACGTATTAATAAATAAGTAAATAGCTTGGGTGTAGAGTATTATACTTATTGGTACCGGTGCTAATGGGCCTTAAAGTTTACATACGGCGACTGTACACGAATAACATGGTATAATATAAACGTTAACATATGATTTACATGATAAAACGACTAACTTAAAGCTAATAATGGGACGTGCCACCTATATGTGGCTAGGTTGCTGAGACGTGTAAATATCAAAAACAATTCGTCAACAAAATATTCAATCAATAATTTTTGGCAACCAGGTCTATAATGTTGCACATTTTGACGTAATTTTACAGATACTTCTCAAGAAAATAAGGGCATAACAGCTTTCTTTAAAAATAGTATTGCCCTCAAAATTTGTCTTGAGACAAGAATTACAGCATCTCAGATGAGAATAACGCATGTTCTCAACTTAGAACTTGCATTGTAAATTCCCCTGAAGAAAACAGTCAATGTCCTCAATTTGCTATATTATTAAGTATTAAAGCTAATACAGAAAAGCTGGTCTTCTCGGCTGGCTGAAATAACGCATCTTCTAAGTATGGGACAGGCATTATAGGCTGAGAGTAAACGATGCAGCCATTTTCTTAACTAGAACTATACTTAGAGATAACTATATGCAATAGGGAGTGTTAAAGACAAAGATTAAAGGCAGCACTTATATACCACTGGAAATGTCGGCTGATTATACATGCATATTTGCTGTTTTCTTTGTTGTAAAAGCGTGAATTGTCAATTACAAAAATGACACAAAGAGCTGAAATATAACAGTACATGTATTTAAGAACTGAACTATCATTTATAGCTTGTGGGTTGGAAGTTGTTTGGAATATAACACATTGTTTTCTTAAGAAAAGACAAAGGTCCATCAAGATTCCAGTTAAGATTGATTATTCGCTCTTTAAGATACAGATGAAGGCAGGGGAATTTTAGCCCACAAAAATATTTTCGCTTCATTCGTGGACTTAAATGCACTGTGTATATTGTGGCTTCTGCATGGAGGACAGCACTTACTACTGGCTCTGAGTGCATTATCTATTCGTTGTGAAAGCACACCTAAACATAATTCAACATAATTCCGACATCTGAAGTTTAGTGAAACCAAAGCAGAATAACAGTGTTGTTCCAGAAAACAGGAATATGGCGGGTACATTGTGCAGCTTTCTATGGGTCCGGAAAATATCCAAGAAGCGACAACACAAAATATGGGGTTGCTATGGTACAAATAACACGCAACAGTTGCTGTTCAGGGCTTTATGTTGATGATTTCTCACAACAGAGAGCAGCACGGAGGGTAATTCTCCTGTCGTCAGAGGCAGGCGGACTGGGTACTAAATAGATCTAAGTGTCCTATAGAAAGCCTTCTCTTATACAACGATCTGAAACACATAGAAAAAAAAGAATCCGTAAAGTATGTACCTCGATTACAATTGGTTATGAACAGATATCAGAGGTAATCTGTACTGAGCAAAACAAAAACATTCATATTAAAGTCGATCAGTCAGGCATCACTTTTCCAAGCATTTGCGGATGCGCAAGCAAACTTAAAGTATCACACTGAGTCATAAATTAGTAAGTAAATAGAACTCAT
The DNA here is from genome assembly GCF_032854445.1 of Liolophura sinensis. Lineage (NCBI taxonomy): Eukaryota > Metazoa > Mollusca > Polyplacophora > Chitonida > Chitonidae > Liolophura > Liolophura sinensis. Next base: position 34,003,873 of record NC_088300.1, on the reverse strand, counting down.
ATCGCCAGAAAAAGGCATATCTATTTAGGGAATTATTATCATGTCATGATGTGAGGTCTTACTGATCTCACTCGACATGTATAGTTTCTTTTGCTCGTCAGTATATATACATGCAGAGACGTAGTTTGTGGAAAACAAGCTCTCAATGCATGCACAAGCTTGAGATGAAGCTGCACTGCACTTGACATGGATCACAATTCACAAAGCAATCGTGGACTATAAGGTCGTTGTAACGGTGATGGCAACATGTTTGGTATTTACAATAACCTCAGCCTACGACTGATTTGAGAATCAAGGCACAGGGAACTAACCATGGGCTGCGGCTTTTAAAGTTAAGCCTAAATTTCACATGGATTATCAACGCTGCCACAGAAAACCAACCACAGTCATTAAACTTGGTACTAAGACTTAGTCTCTAGAGGTTTGTGCGTGTGTTCGTGTCATAATTGATGTTCATACATGGTTGTTTTGGAAATGGGTGTGGAGCTTAGCACAGTCTTTCTTCGTGCATGAGTGGTTTACGTTTGTCGATGACGGATTTGAAAGAAACAGTGAAAAGTAATGGACCTAAGGTTTAAAGACACAATGTCTAGCATTTCTTGTTTTTTTTTTGTTTTAAAAAAATATGACATTCTTCTAACGGCCGTGACATATTATGCCTTGTTTTATGTCTATAATAGCTGATCTTACAGTTAAAAGAATAGTTTTGTAAAGATCGTGTAACAAACGGACTGACAGATCTTTTAGAAAAATCCACTCAGAGGTCTACACGTTAGAGCAGACTTTTGTTTTGTCATCATTTTTTGCCAGTGACTTACAATGCCGCGTTCTTGAAATCGGAAGAACAAAGGGGGAATGGGGGCGTGGCTCCATCAAAATTACCTTCATATGTAAGCCTATCCAAAAGGCTTTCAAAAAGAATGATATAAAATTCAAAAGAGGTGATGAAAAAGACAAAAAAGCATTCTACAAAGCACTGTTTCACAAATATAAAAGTACATGTCTGACAGACGTATAGGAGGACGACATCCTATTCTACGTTGAAATGGTTCAAAAGGCAGTTAATTTAGTTATAGTCGGACAGATGAGAGTTATAGTACCAAACTCTGAATAAGGTTATTCTCATCTGTCGACCTTATTTGCCCTTCTGACCTAAAATGTCTCTCAGCACCTAGGCTTGACACAGCCAACCCTTCAGAGTCAAACACAGGACACACGTCTAATAAATGATGGAACGGCCGAGAAGTTTCACATCAAAGCGTGCTGACTTGACTATAGGTATGAATCAAGTACTAACGATGTGGTGCCAAAGTTAAAACAATTGGTATAGGTCTATGGTACAAAAACAATTGAAGGAAGACATGTGGATGGTAAATGTTAATAATTACTTGAATCGTTTTCGAGTGCTTGACACAGAAAAGCATGGAATAGAAGAATGTAGGTCTCATTTGTTATGTTTTCACTGGTTCAGGTATTTTAATGTCATGGCCACACTACGTCAAGTGATTAGCAATTGACCAAATGTTGCCTCGGGCACCACTTTCGAGTTTTCTTGTTAAGCAGATTAAAGAGCTCAGTTTCTGATTAATGGTCACATGACGCTATCGTTTGACAAAGGATTAGACTATTGCGACTGACAAGCTCTCAACTTGTACGTGAGTACTCCTGTGGACTGAAGTACTATATTGCTTATAGTATCGACGCTAAACGTATAGGTATTTCTCTTGGCCCTACTGGGTATGGAATGTTTATGGCTTGAAAAAATACGGTTAATTGACTTATTCCCGAACGCACCGAGTAAAAACCGATAGTACCGAATTCCAGAAATATTTTGTGATTAATAAAATGTTAACTCTCATTATTTAGACCGCTTGACATCTGTAAGCGAATTATCCGGGTATCGGGAGGATACTTAAACTAATATGCTTGCACATCTGTCAACAAACATGGCCATCTTCTTCTTAGACAGACACAACACCAAGGCCATCGTTAACAATGTAGCTATTGTGCCTATAACGCCAATACCTGTCCACCATAACAAGTGTGACAACGAAATCTTGAAGACATTATTTATGGTTTAAGATAACATGCATACCAACAGCGAGCCTGAGGGTTGGTGTTCTGGTTGGGGCTTTCTGGAATGAAGGCTACCATCATTGATAGCAACCTTTTGCATCACCTACTCTCTAATGCTAAATCACATGCAAACGAATAAAGCCTCTCGTTGTAAATTTATGCACCTTAACAGATATTTGCATGCTAATCGTCAACCGCCACAGGGAAAGGCATAAGGGGCACTCCAAGAGAACAACTTTAAACAGCCTTCATTTTCTGATATGAATTATATAGCAGCACTGGCGAAGACAAAACATACGCTGTTATTTTAGCGTCATTTTCAAAGAATTCGATTTCCATTTGTAGGCTTTGTTTAAAGTAAAAGAAAGTGAAAATATGAAATAAGGTTCATAATACAGACAACTGAAAACTATGCGTAAAAATACTTTACGCATTTATTTTTACAAATTTTTTAAGAGTGTTGAAAGGCAGTCAAATATCTGAATACCACGGTGGGTTTTATGAGCAATACTGACGGTATTTAGGAACTCTGATGTCACATCACCTTTCTTCCTGATGTTCACCAGAAGGAAGGAATTTTTGGGAATTTTACTTCAGTAATCTTTTACCCATGGGTAAAAACAATTATTCCAACATTAAGTGTCGTGATTAGAGCTGGAAAGCTTCCTGTGACGTCAGAGTTCATAAACTCTGATAGTATGGTCCACCTTAGAGTTCAAATGTTTGAACGCCTTTAACTCTCCTCACAAAATTTCATGCGTAGTTTTAAGTGGTCAAATTTAGTGGTGCCTACTTCGATGTTTAGAGGTCTTTAGATGAAACAGAATAGAAAGTGCATGCCGAAGCGTGCTTTTTTTGTCTGTGCGTGTGTTCTCTATAAACCACTGAATGTAGTGTGTGTTTTTGTCTGGTGCATGTGTTCTATATAGACCAATGGATGTAGTGCGTGTCTTTGTCTGGTGCATGTGTTCTCTGTTTACCAGTAGTTGTAGTGCGTCTTACACAGTTCCACGCTATAAATAAAATTCAAGCGGTGCGCACTATCAGTTTGTGAAGACCGCACTGGATCTACAGCAGTTCAGCATATTTTAAGACAACAGATTTTCACATTTGTCATCTTGATATTTAATGCAAAAAAAACGCCAATATCTGTGTATTTTAGGCGACGCTATGCTACAAATAGAACAGCAACCAAAATAAAAAAAAATACCAAGCGAAAAAGCAACCCAGACACCACTTTCTTTGCTTCTTGACAACCCCAGATCCCTTGTCAAGAAAATCCAGCCTCATTTGTCATGATATACTTACAGAAAAAAATGATATCACTTTTCTTGTTAGATTTTACCGTGGGCATTTAGGGATATGAGTAGTCCGTCCACGACGCTGTAGAATCCCGTCTTCCAAACGACGCCAGTGAGCTCCGGCGTCCGAAAGAATTGACGGAACCTCTTCGGGAAATTCCGCCGGAGGAACCATTGTCTAACATAAATACGGGATTGTCTTTGCCGTTCGAAAAATCACAGGCACTGTTAATGGAGACGCTGGACACGCCGCTATCCGTGGAAGTAATTCTGCGAGGAGCGTGCGTGTTCACATTGTCCTCGTCGTCGGAATTATCCGAAACCTCGTCCTTCTTATGTATGTCCGAGGGCTGGCTGCCAATGGCGCCGACGAAAGCTAGCTTAGCACAGTTCTCCATAAGTGAAACCAAACTGCTCCGTCTTCTCTTCCCTGTTGAAAACGTAAATCATATAAAAGTCGCTGGAATATGATTGTCACTAAATGTGACTGGTATTATATTTATTTACTTGTTTATTTGATTGTTGTTTGACACCATAGACAATAAGTTTTCGCTTATATGATGGCAGTCAATTTTACAGGTGGGGGAAACCGGAGAGCCCAGCGTAAGCCACTGATCTTTGGCAAGTTACTGACAAACATCGTATGTGTGCACCATGCTGGTAGAAGACAAGTTGTCTTAAAGGCACACAGTTAGACTTATTTATACAACATATGTGAACTACATGATGTTGAAAAGTCCTCAGTCTTTCCAAAAGCTCTTGAAACTGTGTGCTAGAAACGAACTACTCACACTGTGGAGCGCATGCGTTGATTTCCGCTTCAGAAGCGCCATGTTTTCGGCAAAGTCCCTGAAGGTTCCTTCCCTCCATCTACAACGATCATCGGAAGGCAATTTTGAAACTGATAGGTCATAGCTAGGGTAATAAAATAGGATTTAATGAAAAGAATTTATTGGACAGGAAATTAAAATGACTTCAAAAAATGGATGGGAAATACACTAATACTTTACAATATCCAAACAAAAAATGCCGCACATACATGTATGTGTATAGGTGTTGCTTACAGATATTTGTGTAGAAAGATATGTATAACATTATTATTAGAGCTTAAGCTGAATTTCTCGTATAAGGATAAGACATTCTTGGATTATCTATCATACTCTTTGATTAACGTGGGATTATGATAACGGAACAATCACGAGGTACAAAGGTGAAAAAAAATTAATATATCAATATAGATGATAAGGTATGTATCCATCCGGCAACAATTGTCAATGGCAGTTATTTATATGCCTGACAGATAACGGTGTAAAACAAAGAGGAAAACGATACCACAGCTTTGTTTTTTTTAACACTGATGTATATATATATCTAAAATATCTATGATGACAGAGAAGGAAATAACTTTTTCTAATTTTTTTGATTTTTTTTCGCTCAACAATTAAAAAGTTATTTTGTCTTCCCTTAGGTTGATTTTTGATAAGAAAGGACATAAAACCGTAGCATGAGGTGAGGAAATCGTCACTGTGATGGATGATAGCTTTATTACTCTGGATGACAAATCTTACTCAGACACCGCAAACTGACAACAGCTTTAGTTGAGAAATTGTCCATTAGAGGAATTTCACAGCCAAGAACAATGACACGTTTTGTTATAGAGTCGATAATGTGGGATGAGTTTATTCTAAAAAAAAACAGGGCAATTTTTCTTTTGCTTAAGTCAAGAAAGCAGTTGAACGTGAACGATCACTAAAGGTTTGGACTTGACATTCGGTTTTAGTTATTTCAACTTGTAAAACACGCTAGTGCCTGCCCATAAAAGGCTAAAAAAATGATAATTAAGATTTAAAAGTCATTGAAGTTACTACGATTTTTTTTTTGGTTCAGGAAATTTGTTTTGTTCCCATCTTCTGATGGTATCTGATCGTCTTATTTTAAATCCGAACGTTTGCAGGGATAATCTATTCATATCTATAGATCGATACTTAAGCGGTTTTCCCTCTAAACTAGGGATCCGAAGTAATTATATTTACATGGATCTTATCAAAGTATGAAAAGTATAGACTTTTACTTTATAATAAGAACAGAAAGGCCACCATTTCTGGCTTTAGGTTTTATTAAATCCTCGTCATTCTGCTTATTGCTGCCTAGATCGGCAAATAACTAGAATGGTGTTGCTTTAAATAGCTCGCGAATTTAATTTAACTTGCATCATCTATTTAGGATGACTTAGAAAAATGGATATTAAAGCGACACCAAATATAGCTCTTGGCGTCAACTGAACACCGTGAAGGGGTGTAAGCAGATAGTGTTGGACATGTAAACGGAGCTAAATTTAGGAGTTCAAGATTCCCAACAGCCACAGGAAACCAACTTCTTCGAATTCTTTACTCATTTAAATAGCTAATCTAACGAGATGTTTATGTCGATGCATTTGCATAAGGTAAACGTCAGATGGTGTGTATCTAGAAAAGAAATCAAGATTCTATCGAGAGTCAACAATGTGTTTACGAATACGGATGGGAGGAATGTTTTAAAAACATATTACGCTTAGTACAGTGACATGTTTTGTTTGTTGACTGAACCTTTACAGCAATGTTTTTTAACAATGCAGCTATACACAAGTCCATATTTCCATATTAGCACGAGATACATATTTGATCGGGAATATACACAAAGATAAATATATTCCTGGTGGAGGACAACCGGTGCATTTATGGATTTATATATAGGACTTCCCGTTAAACCTGATCAGCAAGTTAGCACTATGACATTTATTGAGGGACTTCTGTCCTGTCCAGTTACACAACGGATGTATAGAGAAGCTTGTAAGAGACAATGAAGTCTGTGTGCTATAGGTCATACTTGACTTTTGTCTCTGACTATATATCGCTCTCGATTCACGTGGTTGATTGGTCGAGGATAGAGGGTAGACGTCACAAGCACAAAAAAGGGGAGAGGAAAATATATTTGCGTATCTAACATTTGACCCCAAAGAGTCGAATTACTTGATTAAATTGTGAAAATTAATGTTTCGCAGGTTTGCAGGCAAACTTTTACTTTTTGTATTAAGCAATTGTGGTGTAGCGAAAAGTAGTTTTTTTTTAAGTCAGGACGATGATGTCATCCTTGGAGCAGATTTACCTGGGTTATCTTAATAGCATTTGAAATACATATGCTGAAGTAAAAGTTGAAGAAAAACTTGAATGAATTATGAAGCTTGTTCTATACATACTCTCACGTATCAAGCTAGGAGTTTTGCTGTGATCTATGCTAAATGCTATTGAATATGCCTCGAGATTAATTGAGTGTGAATTCAAAGTACGTTATGTAACGTTTTTCTCAAATGTCAGTTAGATGATATTGTCTAATTGCAAAAGTTGTTTTCATGGTAGTTAAGTTACTCTTTCATGCTTAACTCTTACTCTTAACATACTATGTTACATTTACTCACCCTGTATCTCTCGATTGTAAGCTTCAAGCCTGTAATCTTCTTGTCGCCGGTACGTAGTTTCAGCTTAAGGAGTTTGAGTTTCACGTGTTCTCTTTCTTCAATAACCATCACGAAACCTAGGAAAAAAAATAATAAAAAAAAATTAAAAAGAACCCGTGTTTTTGCTGAAGGAGTAAGTTCAAGATTCCCAACAGCCACAGGAAACCAACTTCTTCGAATTCTTTACTCATTTAAATAGCTAGTGATGTTCTCTAGGGTGGAAATAAATAAAAGAAATAATAATAACAAGTCAAATCCTCTGAAGCATAAATATGATAGGAATAAAGTTCTGAGAAATAAAACGCAATCAAGTTCATCTAAGAGGATAAAATATAGGATGGCTTTGATGATGACAATGAATTCAAATGACAACTAAGCATTCGAGCTCGAGTTTCTTTCACAAAATCTTTAAACACTATGCTCATTAATGCACAATCTCATCCAGCCAACACCTGCATTATTTAAAGATTCATCCATGATGTAATTAATTTTAAAAAAAAAATGAAAGATTTAACATATTTCGATCAAGGAATATAGATTTGTTATCGTGTAGACATTAATGGGATTTTGTCATAGAAGATAACTATAAGTCAGTCTGTAATAAATTTAAACAAAATGTATTGAAATTGGAAACATTAATTCATCTTGTAGCAATATGTGGTGACGCTTGAGTAGACGCACCTGGTCAAAATGTGGGAATTGCAAACCGAGGTGGTTAAAACTTACTGTTGACAATCCTGACCACTCTCCAGGGTAAGAGGAACAAAAGGATGGTGGCGGCGTCGGGTCCTGGTTTGGCCCAGATACCTTGAAGGAAGGCAAGATCAAGAGCCCAGGATACTGTGACGACAAAACTGTCAAACATCTACAAGGAAAAAAAACAGATCGCCGGAAATGTCACAATGTCAATCATGGAGGAAATATATGTTTATGTTTTGGTTGAATTAAATAAAGAAATAAAAAAGATGTATTTACAAACAAATAGTGTTCATGCATGTAAAGCATTAATAAAAATGTTAGCTGAGGAAATTTGAGCTATTTGGTAAGCTGTACATAGGTATACCATAACTGAGTCATGTTATTAACGTTTTATGATAGATTACAAGGATAGGATAATGATTTCCATGGTCTACCTACCTCGAGTTTATGATGCAGGAACTTTTTGCCCATGGCAAAAATTTTCAAGACAGTCTGAAATAAAAAATGGTCGTTAAGTCAAGAGTTTGTCATTGTTGGCATACCTGTAATCAACGATGCTAGAATAACAAGATGACTTGTATATTATAAAAAAAATATAAGGGGCTTTATTTAGCTGATAATACAAAAACAAAAGAAAGATTCCTTTGTGTGCTGTCGATAAATTACACAAGGATTTGCACAGGCCGAACGAGATATTTCCACGGCACGCTTAACCACGATTTGCTAGTTTTCAGCTGTTTACACTCCTGCTCTGGATAGTACACTTCCGTTTTCGCGGGCTCGTGCTTTAAAACCCAAACACATGCAGCTGTGCAATAAACGTTTATTTATAGGCGTAACAAAGAATCGACTTAAGTATTTTTGATCTCACCAAATTCTCTAGGCAAATTCTCCATTCAGCAAAGGATGTTAAAATAAATGTTGTTGATTAAGAGTAACGCGCCATTTCTGAACAAATTGTAAAATGTATATATTAATTTTGACTACCTGACAGCGGTCTGGTTTTATGGCTGGAGGGAACCAGAGTGTCCGTGGTAACGAGCTTGACAACTCGCCTTCAGAATTAAAGCCGCAGCTTTACCACCGAGAACTGGTTTCGAACCTGCGAACTTACTGAGAACCAAGGAGGACCCCAAGTATCCAATTATTTGTTCATGTGATTACGGTTCTCAGTGCTTTCATACGGATGAGTTTCAGGCTATTTCTGTTTATACCAGTCCTATTTGAATGGCAACTCTTGCACTCTTAAGAATGGGAGCAAATAAGTTTCAACTCACCACAAAAACAAGGAATGACAAAATGGCCAGACTGGCCAGATGGAAAATGTGAGTGAGCTCTTCTAGAAGTGAGTGCTCGCCGTGACCGCCTTCCGCCGCTCGCCGCACTCGTCTGTGCGCATGCGAATCAACTGATGAATACAAAAGCTGTTCCATCGCCTCGTCGAATGCTCTTCGTACTCTAGCTGGTGTAGGTGGGGCTTGGGTGGGGTCTGGTAGCCCCGCAGTGGTCGGGGAGGCAGGGGTTCCAGCAGCAACAGGCCTGGGGCTGGCCACCGTGGGGCTTTTTGAGGGGCTAGCATTGACCTTGACACCGTGCGAATGGCCATCATGGTTGACCGACGACGTGTGGTTCATAGACTCTTTCAGAATTTCTAAGATTTGAGTCAGCGTATAGTGTTTTTTCGTATTGTTTAGTTTTTCCGGAAAATAGTCCTGTAATATATCCACGAGTTCTTCTGCAGAGTGCTCCGACTCCCACAGTTTGTCTGAAAACATTTGAATAATTATTTGTTATTCTGTTGAATTGAATTAAAAAAAAACAACACAAAACAAAAATCTTTATCAAGATGTCGATTACTTCAGCTGCATAATGATTAATAATGCAAACATCAGTCAGCAAATAATTCAAGAAAGTCTTGATTACTGGCTCACTGAATAAATCAGTCAGTCATTGAAGGAAATATGAATACAGGCTCACTGAATAAATCAGTCAGGCATAAGATCAGTCAGAGTAGTGGCTTCCATATTTAGAAAACCTTACCTGCGATACAAGTAATATGAATTAGTAAAGATGACATTTGGCAAATAAATTTACATTCAAGTTCAAATGGAAGATGACTTTTGTCTTTTGTAATTACTTTTTGTAATTGCCTTTGTCATGTGTTTATGAAAAAAATCTGGGAGAAACAACTCACCTTGAATAATTAAGATGTCACAAAGAATCTGACCAATCACACACGAGGCGTCTAGAGTTACCAAGACGACGAGAACTATAAGGGCCACGTGGGTATGGAGACCAGTGTTCAGTTTGTTACGACATCTGAAGGTATAAAATACCAAACATGTAAATAAACTACGGCTTAGGTTTAGCGGTAAGAAATGATCGGAAATATTTTGAGTCTGTCAAACATATTACGTACCAAATTGTTGATGATACTCTAAAATGATATCTAATATTTCATGCAATGCTGTTTTACTGGTTTCATGTTTCTGTGTTAACTGGTAATAAAGCTGTCTGTCTTTTGGACGTGTACAACAAGCTCAGATTGGCCTTAATGATTAAATGTCTACAGTGTCAAACAAATATAAGGACGATGTGACCTACATCGGTAAGAACTGAGTGTCTAATGCGTCTCGACAAACCAAGGTTCACATTGGCCTGTATGTAACATATGTATCACTGAATAAGCTGGTTAACAATGCTGTCTTGGAATTTGAAGAGTACAAAAACTTGTTTCTTATGGTTCATCAACTTCTATTTCGATCAAAATGCATATAGAAGTGAAAAAAAGTAAATAGCAGTTAGTATTATTTTGGATTTTGAAGGTTACTTTTTGGATTACTGCACTTTTAACGCCATAAAGCAAGACTTTTTCATGTACACAATAATAGCCAATATAGACGTGTGGTTTAAACCCGAGTGCTTGAACTTTCCCACGCCTGGCATATGACATTGTGGTGGAAGGCGTGTAAAGGGTTCTCCATGCCGAAAATTTCATGTAAGACAACACGAAATAGCAAATAGTCGACTGCTAAATGGCGTCAGTGTTCTAAAATCAGAAGAAGGAACATATTAAAAATTTAACATTTGAGAATTGTGTAACTGGCATTCCAAAGTTTACTGTAAATACTTTTAAATATTTCAACGAGACTCTTGTGCTAAGGTAGAATGCAAAATGTCTGAAAAGAATCTTGGTATGACGTCCGCAGAGAAACCGAGCGAATTACACTGTTAATTATGATAAATACTTCAAACATTTAACAACATACATGTATACAAAGCTCACATTACGGACATTAACAAGGCTAGACCTTGTTGACAGCGATCATTCATGTATCCTAATTCATTGACATGTATTTATTCATGTATATTTTGTCTATTCCCTTCTGGGCGTGTGGCGCATGTACACGTTGAGATCGTATTAATGGGCACTGATTATTCCAGGTTTTATTCAGCATCATATGAATACTGATCTCGATCTCTTCAGGTCGCTCTAAAAACATAACCCGCACTCAAGGACGGACGACTATGCTAATCTCTTTAATATTAATGGACAGCTTTAATCACATTAACCTAGCTCCAAGACAGGGGTCGCTCACGCAGTATTTTTTATTTCATATAGTGTTCTGAGCATAATTACCCAAAGTAAGGCACAAAGGCACATTGATTACAACAAACATAATAGCAATATCAGTTATGAACAGTGATGTCAGCTCAGGAAGGTTAAACACAGAGACCAGAAGTAAGGAACGAATATGCGTTCATACATCCATTCATTCATTTATTCATTCATACATTCATTCATCAGTTCCTTCTTTTGTTATTCCATTGCTCAATTCGCCAATAACTGACTAAACTGACTCTTTCACACATTCATCAATACAATGGCAGACTATTAATTCATTACGTCTATGCATTCTAGCTGCAATAAAGCCTCATAGTGTCAGATTCTTATATTTTTCATTTGATGAAAAATGTCACAGAAATTGCTACCATTAATTTCAGCTAAATCTGTTTTTTTTAAACCATACACGAAAGCCTACTGTTCTTACTGTCATCGTTCAATTAACGGAACACCATTATTATCGCTGGACTGATGATAAAAACGTGAATCAGTGGTTTGTCTCAATATATGCATATTCGGATACATACGTACAATATGATTGGTTGTTGACGTCCTTCAGTATCACCCGAGAAGATTTTAACCTGGCCGTGGAACAAATGTTTTACTATGCATGCGCCAAGTTGACCAGACATAGTGCTTATTTTATTATGTGGCTATTTCAGTATTAATCGACTCCATTTACTGTTATATATCGCTACACACATTAAGACCTTTTTACCGCCGTTGTCAGTCGACGTTTGACACAAAGGTGGGCGTCAGTTCAAAATGTACGATGTCCGCTGACGAAGAGATTTGTCTGGACTAGTTTGTACGGCGAAGTAGAGGTGCAGCCATTTAAAGCACATCTGTCTATCCACATTCCCGACTCCTACAACGTGCACTACCAATTTGAAGGTTACATCGCGTCCAGCATAGCCACGTTATTTGCAGCTGTGCCAAGCAACTCTGTATCTCTATATCTGTCTGTTGGTTAGTTGGTCGGTCAGTTGTCGGTTGGTTGATCGGTCATTCGTCGGTTGGTTGGTAGGTCAGTCGTCGGTTAGCCGGTTGGCAAAATTTCTGACATCTCATCTTTTAACATTGGTTATTAACCTCCTCTTAACGAGAGGCCTGTGTGTAGGACGACACTCACTGTATCAAACATGGAATGTTCTCCCACATAAAGGTTTCTTGTTATGAGTTAACGTCACAGTCATAAAACAAATGGACGTTGTCAATGTAATCTGTACAGAGCAAATACCTCGTTCGGTACTAAATGTGATTAAAATATGCATTACCTATCAAATAAAATGTGTCAATTGTTTTAATAATATTTTCCAGAATTTCAACGAATTGGGCCTTCATCCCTGCACCCCTTACAAACTCGTTTCATTACAGAGGATCGGCCACAGTTAGCTAAACACATTCACTCCATATCAATTCGAGAGAGAGAGGCAATAAGACATTCCATCGTGAATGAACAATTCACAGAAAACAGCGTAGAATTTGACGCTTTTCCAAATGATCTTTACTTCATGGACGCCTGTCATATGTATAAAACTCGGTCAAATGATTAACGCGTCTGCTGCAGTATTCTGACATTGAGCTGTGTAACTGGTCAAAACGATTCCAGTCCAGTCATTTATAAGTTAGCTGTGTTAGCTGCTTTAAATCTGCTCAGAATGTCTCTCTTTTTGTCTTTACCAAGACGAAGAAAACCATGCAGAAATATGGGCGATATTGTACATACAGAACCATATATGCAGTTAAATATATTACACGTATCTAAAGCGGCTTAACGGATAATTTCATAATATACTGTGTGTGAAACGTGTGATTACACAAGCAGTTCCACATAACAGCCAACCAGATTTATTTGAACTGGTTTTTTGGATCACGGGTCCAGGCGAGTTAAGTGGTCAGTTGAGAACATATGTATCACCATAAAAATCTTATAATGTACTTAAAGTCGCGTGAGTGCACAAATGATGCAGTTAAAGTGCATACCGGTACGCTTTAGAAGAAATTAATATGACCGTATCGAGAGATTTCGGGCTTGGTAAAAAATTTTTGTTTACAATTCAACGCATTTATACAGTGTAAAACGAAAGCCTGTCCTGCATTGGCATATGTTGCCGCCATTTATACACACAGAAAGCATGACACGGCTTAACATAGCTGTCAATTGAGACGGAAGCCTTGATTTTACGTGGAAATGACAGAGGTGACAATCCCAAAATAAATTGTACGTGTTTTGATATTATCAGCGTTCGTGCATGCGCTGTAGTCACAAAGGCAGTTGAACAAAGGAGATTTATTTTGCGTTTATTTACATCATATGATTCACACTTATTCTACATCAGGCTTTATTTGAAGTCTTTGTGTAGTTTGCTCAGGGTTTTATATGACCCATCATTCAGTATATCCACACATACTAGAATTTCAGAAAAAAATTATGCATGAATATACTGGAGTTTTTCTCTTAGCTGTCCAAAATTAGTTCGAACAGCTATCTTTTAAGGAAGCATTGATAAGCCGCTATACTCAGAAAATAAAACATACCAGATTCGTGCTTTGCGATTATTTTTTGGGGGGTTCATCTGGTCATTTTCATGCAAATAATCTAACAGGAACTACTACGGCTTTGTTTTCTTCACCATTCTCCCAATACTTTGTATTTGGAGTTTACTAAATATAAACTCAAGCGTGGGTGCGATAAAACTGTTGGTGTTCTTTATTGCTGCGTCACAATACAGTCCCTGTGGACAGACATTACTACAGGCTACATTGGTATTCTGGGTCCGACACACATTATTTTACAACGCTTTTGTAGCGAAGCATTTATGTCTCAAATATAGCAACTAAAGACATGAAGTCGTCGTGGAAGTCATGTAGCTACTATAACAACCAGTACTGAACTCATGACGTTGTCATGGAAGTCACGCGCACGTCACTACCATGGCAACCAGCACTGAAGACACGACCACATTATGGATGTCACATAACTACCAAGGCAACAGTACCGAAGACATGACGTCGTCATGGACGTTGCGTAGCAATCAGTACTGGAGACAAGACTTCGCATTGTGTATTGCCAGGTCAGGTTTTTATGCGTTTGCAACTTTAGAAGACACTAGAGGTATCTGTGAGCCAAATCAGTACATACGAAGTATCAATACCCACATGATTTAATTAAACTGAAAATATGTTAATTTTGTTACTCTGACATTATGCACGTACTGTTCTCTCTCATTTCCATAATGCAATGTGCATCCATACACTGCGTATTCAGATATTATAAATTTACATCGGTAAACTCAATGAATGGTATTATGAAAACGTGAGCGTCTGTAGCGTCTGCACTGATTTAACCAGATGGCGATGAGAATATGTTATAGGATATACCTTGTACTTCGAACCCTTACTTAACATTTAACAATATGTGTACCAAAATTCATGTGAGATTTTTATATTATCTGCTGAACAATTTTTCTTCAGAAGAATTTGCTGGTTGGAAAGGAAGTTTGTTGAAGACAATTTGAGGGCAAATATTGAGAAATGCACGCATGATACGATTGCCAAGAATAATCTTCTTGGTACAGAGTGTAGCTAAAAAAAATTGTCATTTGGAGCGACTTTTTGGATGAAAACAACAGGAAAAACTTGATGTTTTAAAAAAAAGTTTTATGCTGTTTGAAAGATAGTGATATAGGTAACAACTCCTAATGATATTTTAAGTTTTCTGAGAAGGAAGTGCACCTATTAGAGAGCGATTACTTTCGCAGCTAAATAGGGACGTAAAAACGGCACCTATCAGATTTCATCTGAAGTCTCCAATGATCTATCTAACAAAGACTCCAGACATCGTTTTCATAACTGACACTGTTATATGTCTATTAACTGTACAGGTCTTCAAAACATACAGGCTAAGGCCATGATTAGGTTAATCAATGAAGCCATCAACCGATGAACTGATTAATCAGCTTGTCAATTTCTTATCACGATCTATATGACACATACACATGATGTTATGACGTGGCACACATGTCTCGCGATCGAGTGAATGACATCTGGATGACCTGACCGCAGGTTGCTTAAACGCTACTGCACATGTACATAAACGATTGCATCTATAAATACACGCCGCAGCGAAATAAATATGTAAATATAATTTGATCGTGGCTTAATTGCGTTACGGTCAAACACCTGTTTTTCTCCATGGTCTATGCAAGATTTTACATTAGATGCTCCATAGTTATGTTGTACTGTCTTTATTCTCACAGATGTACTTTGTTATTCCAGTGACAATTGTATATTTAAACGCAAACCTGAACACAGATAAAACAAAGATCTCCAAAGATCAATAGATCTTGTAAATACTTTGCTGGACTGCCTCAGTATTTATGACAAAAAAGCGATGTATTAACAACCGAATTAAACCGAAGCCAATCGATGGTTTATCATATGATGGTTATGCGGGTACAGAAAATTATATATCACTTGAAGATGTTATTTTTGTCCTATTCTGGGTATAGATGATACAGTTTTTCAAATGAACCTTAAAATCACCAGAGATTCACCTCAAGGTTTACTTCAGCAGTATTAAAAATCCTATTTCTTGAAATAAAAAATGTAGCAAAATATACAGTGAAGCATGTCATAAGTTAACAAATTACTTGCCTTTTTCTTTCAGAATTAATTCCTTGTAATTTATTGCAGTGATAACAAATCACAGTTAGTTTACAAATCCAATATATGTTATTGCAGATAATCAGATTTACTGGATGTTCAGTTAGAAGTACTGTTCTATCATGCGTTTGTTCAGGAATGTAGATTAAAGCAAGGAGCTAAACTGCACAAAAAAGCCACAGAGATAACATTGTGGGATAGGCTACAAATTATCACCTAGGGTGTTAACTACTAAACAACTAAGTAAAGTTTTAAAGATCAAAGCATCCCTCGTTTAAAATAATATAAAAACCTAGTTGAAGTGCATATACAAATGAAAGAAATTGTTAAACTACCGCATTACACGATTTACCAGGTTTTTAAGTATCATGGAAAACACGCAAAGCTATTCCGCAACGAAAATATGAAATATCTTGTGTGGTTTAAAACATCGTATCGACAACAAAGCTTTTATTTGATTTTCGTCTTGGGATGACGCGTGAAAAGGCCGGAAATTGTACTGTGACTATAAAATACTGAAAGTCCCAAACATTCGTTTTTGCACAAAAAGTGTTAAACGAATCCACCACATTGATGCTTTTAAATGGAATTAACAATAAATGAACTAAGCAGTTCTTAAAATTGAATTTTGCGGGGGCGTATAAAGGTCTACATACACTGAAAACAGGTGCAGCGCTTTCCAAGCCAAGTTAAAACGGTGATTTGGATAGCAGTAAACAGACGTATTTTACACGCGTGACTATATCTGCTCCGAAGTCCAAATATACATTCCTGAACTTCATGAACGCTGCTTATAGATACGCTTTTATCAACACCAGAAAAATATCAATAACCCATTGTAATATTCATGGGCGTTGTAAACATATACTGGAACTTTAAAAGAAATTATCCACTCCAGAAGTAAATTAACATGTCGTTCCAAGCGGAAAGAGGTACCAGCCCTTTAATGTACATTAAAGTTGCCAATATCATTATACGACGTTTGCATTTTCAAGAACACCTGAAAGATTCGAATAGCCGCGTTGAAAGCACACTCGACAATTTCGTCGAGTAATAGCTGTGAAGTCGTAAAAGAATGACCTGAAATATTTGTTTCGGTGTTAAAGATATTTTTAACTCTCCGATTGTAAAAGAAGACTCTTACCTTTTCAAGCCGGACTGTTTCTTTTTAACACGTCGCGAGCGTAACTCATTCTCAACCCGGTCCCTGACGCTCTCTCGAAACATACCATCCATGGTGTCTGTATATATATAAACTGTACAACTGTGCTTATAAAGTTCCACAGCTCACACAAGTTGCAAGCCCGTTACAAATCCACCGACAATCCCCACTATATCTGCTCGGTATCTAACAAGTTAATAACTCGAAGCTTAAATTCCCCGTCTTTATACTTTCCCAGGTTTTCAACTATAAAAAGACACAGCCGTACATTTTACACATTCAGCCAGAAGCTACCAAGCATGTCTCTATATGTCGACAAGCTTCATTACACACGGCTATTGTTTTACGTTATAGGCCAATCGGACGTGGGAACGATGCCCACGTGATTTTTCCGTCAACTTCCGAATACGGCCGAGTGATCTTGTGCAAAAGGAGGTACATATACATATTCATTGCATGCCTGGTCGGCTAAATATGATATTCTCGTCGCTATAGCATAAACCAATCATTTTTATGCAGTCCACTTAAGATGCTACTAACATTAAACCGACGCGTGACTTTCAGATGACGTTGTTAATAGAACGATAAGTGCAGAGAATGGCGTATAAAATATGGAAATTAATCCTAAATAAAGGTGAACTGGTAAGGGGGTCTAC
This sequence comes from Liolophura sinensis, assembly GCF_032854445.1. Classification (NCBI taxonomy): domain Eukaryota; kingdom Metazoa; phylum Mollusca; class Polyplacophora; order Chitonida; family Chitonidae; genus Liolophura; species Liolophura sinensis. The sequence continues at coordinate 33,986,193 of NC_088300.1, read as the reverse complement.
AGCAGCGATTTCCTTAGCATAAAACATTAAATTGCACAAACATTGATATGATATGGATATGAAAGCAATTCTTATGTCAAACTTAATGAACCAGTGGGGTTAAGTATATAACACTCGCTGGCCATACTTTTTACTGAAGGATTTATTCTGGCCTAGCGAAATGGATTCAATTTACGCTTCAAGCCAATTGTGACGTAACCAAAACGTAGATATAACTAGAAATGCGCACTAGATGTCAGTATTTCAGTGCAGGTGATTAATCAGCTGGGTGGGTGGGTGATTGGTGGTGGTGGTGGGGGGGGGGATATTGTTCATATTACTTCAGTAATTATGCCTTGTCTTATTTCATAACTCATAACTTTACTATGCAAACCCACACAGCGTATATTTTGACATAGGGAGATTGCTGGAAGCCGAAGACCTCGTGACGTAAATTGAGCTCACAAATTAACACAGACATGTTGTTTACTGGCCTTGAAAATAATGAAATCAGCGATCTTCTCAGGTATATGTGCAAATAAATCAAAAGGATCAGCAGCTGCGCAATTTAATTTATAAAGGCTTTTCCGAATATAAATGTTTTAATAGATTTACGCTGTTAAACTAGAGAATTGGATTCTTTATTTAGATCATTGCTGGGAAATGGGCAAATAGGGTATGGGGTAGTTTTAAGGACAGTAGCTCAATTGCCCATATGTTTTGTCTATATACCGTCATTGTGTTACCTGTGACAAATACGTGTATAGGAATCACCGAGGGCGTCACAAGGAGACGAGATATAGGCCTACTGCTAGATTTGTAGGCGTCCACATGAAACATTTTGGTAAAAACCAATCCCACTGCACATGCAGTGATACATGTTCAGAGCTCAGTTTGTTAGTTGCGTTCATTTTCTGTTCCATTACTAATCTACAAAATCACTAAATATACTAATCACATAAATATTAATAGCAAACACACCTAGATGAGTACACAAAGGGCTTCACATAACTTCCTAGATTAGAGCCTAGAAATAAGATGATGATTCATAACGTAGCCATGCCTTACAAAACAACACTATGTTTTGATTCTTAGTGTTGACGTATTGATTCATTCATTTATTTGATTGCTCTTTCTGTTCTACACCGAACTTAACCTTTTCGCCTTATTGACAACTTGAAGTAGAGGACACCTTTGCCAGCTCTCTGACAAACTTTCGAATGGTTTCGAACACGCCACCTCAATAGATAAGGGCCTGTCGTTTGAGGTGAGACTATGCTGGTGCTGAGAATTTTGACGTATGTAGATGGCACTGTGGCTTTAAGATAGAAGCAACGGTATAAAGGACTCTTTGATTCTAATAAATTTATTCTCGTCTTTGACTGGTATAATTTGCGAGGCATGCAACATGCAAGCACTGCGATATAAAAAGAGCTGTATACATTTTCCAGCCCAGATAACTTTTCGCATTTTTGTTCTGTATTTTGACGCCTTTCTGATTTTATGACCTCTCTCAGTATTTGGGTTTTTTTACGCTAATTTACAATGGACTCATGACATATACTTGATAATTCTAATAAACTATGCATAAGTTGATGATGTTGAAAAAAATTGCCAAGTTTGGTTTGTTTTGAAAACATTTACATTAGATGTGTTTCTTCATTTACGAAAGAACAAAATGTTACTAGAAATACAGCGATCATTTCTTATGAATGTTCTTTAATCATTGCGTAAATTAGGATCTTCCTCGAGCGTAGATGGTTTACGGCAATGTCTCAGACAATGTCAGTAGTTGGTGTGTACATTACAGGCTCTCGATTCTCAATGACAGACGTACCGGATAAAAAAACGACGCAAAAAATTGCAGGACTAAAGTTTTGAAATGTTATGCATGAATACGATCAATCAGCGTGACATAGAACAATCAAGCGCATGGATTTTTTCCCAGTGGAAAAACTTTCAGATTTTGGATTAGGCAAGTGCAACTTGCGCAACTTAAACGTGACTGTCAGGCGCCACCGTACGTTGTTGTACTATTTAATTTTACCTGCACGCAACAAATAGACTGTTTTGTTAAAATTTGACTAAGGAATGCGACGTATATACGCTCACTAGCTATTAAAAAGACTGAGAGATAGCAATCATGACAAGACGTTTTACAACGAATTACATAGAATGAGTTAATTAAGTAGCACCTGCTGGTGGACAAAGAGTAAAATGGCACGAATAAGGAAGAAATTGAACAACTCAAGGCCTTATATCCCGGGTACCTGCATTCTTGTGGTAAGTTCATGAAAGTGCGGTCATTGCTCCCGAAAAAGGCAAATGAAGACAGCTTCTGTAAGAAATATTATCTACTTTTTTTGATTGGTGTTTTACGCCAGTATTCAGGACTTATTTTCACTTTTGCGAAAAGCATTATGGTTGTGAAGAAGCCTGACAGGGCCTTGGGAAAAACTAACGCTCTTCCACAGTCTGCTGCAGACCGTCCCACGTATGCGAGGAGAGGAGACTAGCATGAGCTATATTCCGAACTCACAGCCACCACATTGGAGAGAGGCTCTTGGGTCATTGTGCGGCGCTACTATGCTAACCACAAGGCCACAGAGGGCGACAAGTATTATTTACTACCGTAATAGACAAAATAAATAATAAAAATAATTACTACGAAAGTGTTAAGAGTTCGCCGCTTCCACAGTTTTGAAATCGTATGCATTCGTATAAGTTGCATAAATAATACAAAAGATACCGTCTAATGTGTATATATATAAATATTTAACCATTGTGAAATGCAGTGTCTGGAATAAGAGGAAAGAACAGTGTATCGTTATTTGTATAGAATGAAAAGTGAACGTATTCAGCCATACAACGTCTTTACCCAGTGTATATTGTGCCCAGCTGTGAACAAAAACATCAGTCAACCGCAAACTGTAATACCTGCGTACATCAGCTGGCTTCTACAGGCCGTTACCAATGCATAAAACTCTCTGCACATATGCAATAATATTCGCTGTATATTGCGATAGATATAAGTTCTGTAAAACTACAAGTATATATGTTGTTGGAGTACAGAGTAGACTTACCATCGAATTATATGTATTCATTTTATATTTCATTTCACTGTTGTTTAAGGCTGTACTCAAGAATTTCCCTGATTTTTCTACTGCAAGATATTGTAGTATATATCAGTGTAAGTGTCTTGCCAGACCTTTGACTGCGAAAGGCATACACATTGATTGAGTGCGTAAGTGAGTGCTTAGAGTTTGACATAGTACTTAAGGAAAAGACAGCACTGGTTAAGAGATATTTCAGTAGAAAGCAGCACCCTCAAGCTTTCTAAAAAAGCAATCGTACTTTACTATTTTAATGAGATTTCAACGAATAACAAGTGGAACAAAATGAACTGCACAAATGGCTGGTGTTAGTCGAGGCAGCCATGTTGAGAATTTTAATACAATCAAACACGTTGCTATCAGACTACTTGGCCTAAGCCGTGACGTAGCATTACCTGTCTAACTCCATGAAGTGACATATGATAAAACACAAAACTACAGCATAAGACATCATTTTGAGGGCGTTTAGAACGAATTAGTTACGTGTAGCCGAAGGGCCATTTCACGCAGTGTTGTGGGGGCGGTCTGTATCATTTACGGACCACCACAGACGTAAAATTCAGTGATTTACGAGCTGTGTAATATTCAACAATGGTATCACAATTATGTCAGAGAGTAACATTACCGTCTCGGGCCCAAACAACATTCATCCCCCAGATACATCTTTTGTCGTTCATTTTAGCACTCAGTCAGCAGCTTCTAAATACCAAATGCCAGTCAGTGAAAAATCATTAATAGGAATGAGAAGACGGCATTTCATCTAATAATTAATTTAATAACACCTTAATTAAAAATTAATTAAATCTCATGATATATTTCTTTGTCTGAATTTATTACAGCTGAAGAGGAATTTAAATTTCACACCTTTCTCGCATACAAGGGATATTTTTTTTGGTTTTCTTTTTTAAAATACAGTAAAATTATTGAAAGGCCTTGCTCTAGCCGAGATGCTTTCTCTGACGTCCGGCGCCTCCGTGGCTAAGTTGGTTCGTGAGCTAGCGCAGCGTAATGATCCATGAGCCTATCACCAATGCTGTGAGTCTAAGTCCAGCTCATGCTGGCTTCCTCTCCAGCCGTACGTGGGAATGTATGACAGCAGCCTGCCGATGGTCTCCTAAGGGCCCTGCCCGGTTTCCTTCCACCATGATACTGACCACCGTCGTATAAGTGAAATATTCTTGAGTGCGGCATAAAACACCAATCAAATAACTAAATAAATTCTCTGACGTCCGCGATCACTAGGTCAGCACTCCTTTCATCTTAGAAGCCAGCGTTACAAAATCGAAGCATAGAATCCATCGACAGTCGAATGCCTAGGTCAGGCGCAGTGGTAGTTAGATGTCTTTCCATTTGTTTCAGAATTGAGCATGAATCTAGTTGTACAGTGATCCTCTTGTAATTTGTAAACATTTAATAGAGGTCAAAATCACCAGTACCTCCCCCCCCGCCCCCCGCCAGTCATATATGCCCGGCCTTGCATCTGCAGCTTCGCTATTTAAACGGGGGTCACTGTACTTCCCTGTAAATGCTATAGTAAGCCTGCTGTATCAACAGTTCAGACAGTGGAAGAAATATTCTTCCAGTACTTGGGCGTTCATCGCCGAAGTCCACAGGCTTAGGCTATTATACAGAAAATATTTTCGACGTTGGAGAGCAAACTTGACGTCAACTTGCCCTCAATAATGGAGCCGTGGTGAGGCTGGTTTGGCTAAAGTTTTACTGCGTTGAAAAAAAAATCTAAAGAGATATTTAATACCGGTTTAAGATAATATGAATGGTAGTCTTTCAGAGGACATAAACATTAGTCAGATGCGGTCTTTCACATTAACAATTGCTCAGTCATATGACAACGAAGGAGTGCATGCAGCCATTACACCGATACCGGTCGTTGCACTATCTCCTCAGTGCCGAACGCCAAGCGAGGAAGCCACAACTTCCTTAGTTGTAACCCGACTCGGGAATGAACCTGGATCTACATGCAACCAAGCAGTTGGCTGTACATTTACACAATAAGATGGGAGCTGCTAAACTAAAAAACATGACATTGTAGCCCAAAGTGAGAGAAGCTATAACTGTAAAATACCATTTGTTTCTGTTGTGCGTATACAAGCCTCAAGAGGCTACGACATACATGCGTTGACGACGTGCCTGAAACTTGTTTTCTCACAAAAAATCCTCTATAGCCCCGAACGAGGTCAGTGTTACGCTAGACATCAGTAAGATCTTCACCATCGATTAGCGCTCACACAGCTCGGGGGTAGGGATTGAAAGTGTAAATGATAGGCCGATAGGATAACTAAGGGGGATTCACGAAGCAGCCAATAGAGATGTACAGGTCAGATTAAGCCGTCATTTGTCACTGGTTAAGCGGACTGAGCAATCGATTTGAATGTTGACAGCATCCTTGGCTGAAACGTTGTGGAAAAAAATACAAAGGTACAAAACCTTACCTTTATGGGAATTGTATAAAAATAAAAATGAGAAAGCATTTCGGCTTTCCTCCGTGGCAAAAATAACAATCGTTAATCGTGAGAAAGCAGAAATAATACAATCCTTTAGTGAAAATAACAAGTATATGAGAATGTAAGTAAGTACTCGATCTCCTCCCACCATACTTCTAGCCGCCGTCGTAACGTGAAATATTCTTGAGTACGGCGTAAAACACCAGTGAAGTAAATAAATAAATAAATAAATAAATAAATAAATAAATAAATAAATAAATAAATAATAAATAAATAAATAAATAAATAAATAAATTAAGTATATATCGTACATACGCCATGATGTTTTTTATTTTTATTTCTTTTTTTTAGCGTTCTTCAGGCCAGGAGTTTCATCAAATTACTGACTTCGACATGGTTAATATTTCGGCTCCCCTCTAAAACTTTCAGATAGTTTTGGAGAGAATGTTTTCAATTAATTAAAAAAAAAAGAATCCTCATAAGTGGTAAAAAACACAGGAGGGTGTTCTTGGTCATTTGCTCTTCAAGTACGGTAGATGTATATGTATTTACGTATTGGGCATGTTATTTGATTGATATTTTATACGTAATCCAAAATAGTTCATTTCTGTAAACATGGCAGAGCCCAGAGAAAACCAAGAACTGCCGCAACTTATGTCACTGCTGTGACGGTAGTGGGAAGGAACCTTTGTACAACAGGGAGAAAACCGAGAACCACCGCAATTTATGTAACTCCGGTTAAGGTGGTGAGAAGGAACCCTTGCACCACCCGGAGAAAACCGAGAACTATGGCATTTCGTGTTACTTCTGTGACGCGTTTTAGGTTGCTTGGATGGAAACCTGCATGGCAGAGGCCGTAGGAGACGAAAACCACAGCATCTTTGGGCATTTCTGTGACGACAGTTTGGCTGGAGGGACCTAACACAAACCGGAATAGAACCACCGAACTATCCGTCACATAGCACCACCAAACCTGGCTTCACATAAAACCACAGAATCTCGCCTTACATAGAACCACTGAACCTCCCGTCATACAGAACCACCGAACCTCGCGTCACAATAAACCACCGAACCTCGCGTCACATAGAACCACCAAACCTTCTGTCACATAAAACTACCGAACCTCGCGTCATATAGAATCACCGAATCTCGCGTCACATAGAACCACCGAACCTCCCGTCATACAGAACCACCGAACCTTCGGTCACAATAAACCACCGAAACTCGCGTCACATAGAATCACCAAACCTTCTGTCACAATTAACCACCGAACCTCGCGTCACGTAGAACCACCAAACCTTCTGTTACATAAAACTACCGAACCTCGCGTCATATAGAAAAAAAAACCGAATCTCGCATCACATAGAACCACCGAACCTCGTCACACATAGAACCACCGGAGCTCACTTCAGTTAAAAATACTGCACCTTATGTCACTTCTGTTGAATTTTTATAAAATTACACTGAATTCGCTCTTTTTCTTTCTTTCTTTATTTATTTGATTGATGTTTTACGCCCTACTCAAGATTATTTCACTTATACGACGGCGACCGGCATTATGGTGAGAGGGAACCTGGCAGAGCCCGGGGAAAACCACAGCCATCTGCAAGTTGCTGGCAGACGTTCCCACGTACGGCCGGAGAGGAAGCCAGCATGAGCTGGACTTGAACTCACAGCGACCGTACTAGTGAGAGGCTCCTAAGTCATAACGCTGCGCGAGCGCGCTAACCAAATGAGCCGCGGAGGCCCCCCACTCTTTTTTAAAGTTGTTAGAAAAATAGTCCGCTAGGTGAAAAAGCGCTTAATAAAACTATACAGCCATCTTTATAGTTGCCGGTCTTGCAGGCCATTTGTAGCTTGTATGTATTTTTATGCACAAAATTCAGAAAACTCTTAATAGCCTATAGCAAAATCTTAACAGTACGTGGTTTCGAACGTCAGACTCTCCTAACTTCTCGCTGTTGTGGTGATGAAAGCTATTGCCAATCTGCGACTGTCAATGTGTTGTTACTTCCACTTAGGAAGAAAAGTATATTCATCGTATAATGAACATAGTTACAGTAATACAGTGTTCGTTGAATTAGTTTGTCTGGACAGGTCAATTTTAACAGAGCCCGGGGGCACAAGTAGGAGACAGAAGAGAGGTTATCCATCAGTCAGACAATTATGTCGGTCTTAAATATGGTATATAGGTGAATCTTTACCTTTAACAGGATTCGTAGGTTTATTCTTACACTGAAAGCGTGGGAACGAATCGTTGTAGGAATTATGATCCGAAAAAAAACAAGATATCAGACAGGAAATACAAGCGCTTATACGGGGGAGGGATCGAGTAATATATACTAATCAGAAGTTGTCTTACAAGACATGCCCGGTGATGTCCACCCGACCGACATCTTTATACCGGATATGTGACACAGCACGCGACCCAAGACTATCGCCAATGAAAAGGGCTTTTTCATGACGTGTTTAGGCCAACCAGAATAGCTGACCCGAACCGACCTAATTAGAGCGCAATGCACTACGTCTGTATGCACCAAGCGCAGCATGGATGACCATATAGAAATATGATTACGAACTGAAAAGCTCTGGTATTTCAAAACTACTGGGAAGATGACATCGATCCCAGAAGACACTGCAAGGTCATACCTCAGACAGTTAAAAAGGACTTCATCGTTATTAAGTACAAAGACATTTCTTTATCTCAGAAAGAATGATGTAGATGAAGCCATATACAAGCTCTGAGATTATTCCATCCTTGGAAACACCGGGTAACCCTTGAACCGGTATGTGTTTATCGCATAAACATGGTGTTTTAGGAACAGTTGAAATAAAGGTATCAGTGTCATACCTGTAATTGTTCCACCAATGTGAGAGTTATTCTCGTTCTATAGTGAGTCTGAAATTTGATTAGAATGGCATATACATGTATTTGCCTAGAACATGGACTGTCTTCCTCCCATTTTTCTATTTTACATCTTACCACCTATATTTAGCATTTTTACAACCGTCTTTTGCATATTCCTTTGAAAACTGGTGTTTTAGGTTGTTTTGAAAGGGGGTCTTCCAATTGTCCACTTAAAATGTCCTTTCACACTTTACGAATGGTATATACGAAAGTCTAACTTGAAGCTTGTAGATTTTTGATTCAGACAGAGATAATGCGTTTTAAATACACTGTCAAGGTGTGGAGAAGAAAGTCTAGTTGCTAAAAATGTTTATTTCACATAATATGAAAGTTGCTTCCGCTGACGTTTAAATCATTGGACGGTAACTCAAACCTTTTGTACACTGATAAAAACATGACCTTTAGTTTTTGTTATGCAGTAAGAGGTTAAAAAAACCATAATAAAAGTCAGCAGAAATAATTAATATGCATCACAGGGATGAGGAAATATCCGTGCAGACTTGCTCGTCACGTTTACCCTTCACGCTTATCCAGTTCCCAACATTCCTCGCTGTTGACAAAACAAATGTACAAAAGTCTACAAGTATTTTATCATTAGTGCATTAATAAATGCAGCCACCGTTAGGCAAATAACAAGGTCATACAAGATTTGCCCGAGACTGTTAAAGAGTCACTGTTTTCCTGGCTCGGCAAAACAGTCCTTAAGCTGAGAGAAAAGCAGTTTTCAAACTTATATATACCAATTATAGGGTCACTTTTACCTATTTTTAAATCCCTCAATCTCTGGAAAAAAATCACTGCCAAAATGGAAAAGGCCTGATCTAACTATTCGTTTGTTTGTTTGATTTTATTAACGCCAAGCTTAAGTATTTTTCACTTATACGATGGTGGTCACCCGTTTGGGTGGGGGAAACCTAACGATCTTCCCCACGTGTGAGGTGCATGTATAAGCACCATAAGACAAGTGATGGTCTTCAATGAAAAATAGAAAGCACAAACGTCCACAGAGCGACTTGAAAAAGTCTTGGTAAGTAGGAAGTTCATGTAAGGCCTGACTTAAATAAATATTTCCAGAATAAACATTTTAATCACGCTTTTTGTCTTTGCAATGTTTGCAATTTAAAAAGGTTTAAGAAGAGACAAGGGCTAAATACCGATTATTTCAACTATGTAAAACGCCGATATATATGGTAATTCTAACTAGAAACCTCGTAACAATTTAACAGTGGGAAAGTAGTAAGTAAATCGTCCATCAGACCAAAATCCGGCTTGAGACTATGTGGTAAAGATTATTTATTTACAATGAGTTGTAAAAGGTGGAGGAAACCAGAGTAGTCAAAGTGGTAAAAAAAGCTGAATATAATGAATAAGTAAAAATTCATGTAGAACAAAATAAAAAATATACAAATATAAAAGGTTTTCACAATTAGTTCTGCTTAAAGGTGATCTATATAAGGAAAGGGTTATCACCTAGCTTCCCCATTTTAGCAGCCAAGCAGCGTACCCCAGCGTCAGTCAATGCATTTATTCATATATTTTCCTTTGACTGTACATCACATACATATCCAGAACGCAGGCTCTTTCATAATGCCTCTGTTTGTCATCCTTTGATCGATTCGTGTTTTTTGCTAACACTTAGTGATTTCGTCCATTGCCAAAAGTACTGTTAGCTGATTCATGGTTGTTCTAAGTGACTTTTTGTTCTAATAATAGTGGCGTTTCCAACAATGGCGCGTTTCAGGATGCACGATGAGAAGGTTATCCCCGCACCGTCCTTGACCGCAGGAAGTTACAAACACACACCTGATTCAGCCTGTGACTAACCTCGTAGAGGTAAATACCTCAGTTACAGTATAAAGGCAATTTTCTTTCAGAGCAAATTAACAATACACCATTATCGTGAATGCAGATGCTGTTTCTTTAGCAATGCAGTTGAAAGCAATGCATTCACGACTGATATATAGCAGCTGGACACGCCTTCTGACTACATCATATGAAACAATTGAAAATGTTCACCACATGCATGCACTGGTGGTTTTGCATAGTAGATTTAAGTACTCAAGTTGTGCACAAATGTTTTTTGCCAGTAAGATTGTTAGACTGTACGCTATGCACATACCCAAGAAGACGTACATTACAAATGTACTCATTGCACGTAGCAGTGCAGTATGATGCTATGCTCCGATACCTATGTACTATGTTCATCACACATACATTTAAATGTGCCTATATATCTTCGCCATGATCTCATTTCAGGTTTAACCTGGAAGTACAGTGGACATTAGGGACAATGAGACAACAATTCGTTCAAGAAGTCTCTTCCCTTTAATTATTTACAATATTCTAGTCGGCTGATAATTCGAACGCAAGAACTAATTAAAGTTGTCAAGTCTGTGTTAATCAAACGTTTTTTCAGATTTTAAATGTATCATTCACGTGGCAGCACATGAGTATTCCGCATCGAATATTGCAATCTGGACAAAACATGCAAATATGGTAAATATGCAGAATCTCTGAAGTAAAAGTGATGTATTTCAGGTTAAAATCCTTAAATGTCATCCAAGTTTTTCTGAATGATATTTTTACATGGTTTAAGCTAAGCAATATATATGTGCCTGTATATTTTTAGTCGTGCTTGTGTCATTATTATTCGTATTAATTACTGATTAAGTGCCGCGTACGAGATAGACAGTGAACCATGCAGCCAGTATACGTTCCCATGCGTCATGCCTACTATAGATATCCCAGTATTAATAATGCATTCAAAATAAATTTAAGCTACAATATGTTGATGGCTGGAATACTGCCAAACTATAGCATTAACACTTATCATTTATTTTATTAATTATGTAGATTTTCAATACACGAGACATTAAAGATAGCTGTCGCCTGATTGCACTTTTATTCAGACCTGGCCCACCTCAACAAAACTCTTTGTAAAGATTTTGTGAACGCACAAGCTTTTCTTTCCACGTACATATGCTTTTTACATGTAACTTCCAGCTATAGTAAATAAAATGTAACATATATTTATATCTTTGTTATTATCTATCTGCACAACTTATAGTGGACGACTCCACAGCATTTGTGATCACCCGTTTCTATATTTAGGGGCAGTAAGGTTAATTATAGACGCAGGCATATCATTTTCTTAATACAATTGATGACATTAATAAACGATTTATTTGGTGAAAATAACCAGGGAAAGAAAGTGATATAGCTCTTATTAAAGGCTAAGATGTGGTAAAAACATTTTCCCTATATAACCCCTATTTCCCTACATTAACAAACCTGAAGAATGGGGAGTGTATCGAGAAAAAGTAGCTTTTTGCTGCTAATGTATACGAATATTCCTAAGGTAAGAAAAAGACAGTGATCCTGGGCTGAAAAACTTTAAAAACCTATAAACACAAAATTTGATACGATAGTCATCATATAGAAAACCTTAGCTGCGGTAATATTTTACGACAAGAACTTTGATTTTCTTCCTATTATATTTTCTTCCTATTGCTGGATAGTAAATTAACCAATCAGTTATTTTAAACACACCCTATTCTTCAATTAATAGAAAATATTGAAGAAAACGGAAAAGGAGCTGTCAAGCAGGTGACTGATCCCGGGAAAAATAATGATCTGTCTCATTAACGTTTTGATTTGATGCAAAAGAGAGAGATTGATCTGACAAGGTAAAAGCTACCACAATATCTTGAGTGAGTGAGCGAGTGCTTAGGGTTTAGGGTTGTGCTTTTCAGTCATATGACGACGAACGAGTCCTTGGAGTGCATGTAATGCACCTCCTTGTTGCAGGACGGATTTCCTCCGCTCTTTTATCTACTGATACTTCACTGAGACGACTTACCGAAGGCAAGTAAGCCACACCACCCGAACCATTATACTGATACGGGCCAACCAGTCCTCGCACTATCTCCTTAATGCTGAAGCAAAGGAAGCTACAACTCCCTCTTTTAAGGTCATAGGTTTGGCCCGACCTAGAAATGACCCTGGATCTACCACCCGCCGAAGCTCTACCAATTGAGCTATCGAGACCGGTCCCCAATTTCTTGTATTACTAAGTAATTTTTTTCAAGTAGTATATTTTTTCCGGGACATTTGGTATGCACACTGGCAGAGATGTAAACCGTCGTGGGTATGTTTTGACGTTGATAATTGTGACACATACATTAATTCATATACAGATATTCAACAGTTTGCCCGCTACCTGGACACGCCAGTAAATGTTAAATATACCTCATCGTGGCCTATCATCTTCACAAGATGGTTAATCTACATGAAATTCGAAGAATCGTGAATTTCGTGATTCATGAATGGAGACGTTAACACTAGAAGGATGATTTTGAATGTACCGGTATTACATACATGTTTGGTACGTACTGTCAACGTACAGAAAACACTGGATGGAGGCTTCACCTTTACATGGTTTTGGTTGTGCAAATTAAGTTTTCTTCAGATAAAAAAGTAGCAGTGTTTACATATTTGCAGTTCATTGTTTTAAATCCACAAGAGGAATTCGTGGTCAACCAAGAATACTTCTTACTACGAGATGTCTTTGAGATTAGGTGGAAAAACTGGCCGGAAATTACGCTTTGTAACATTTCTACTGACAAACAGGGGATATGTTCATCGGCGGTTTCTGTGTTATTTACAAGTACACAAGTACACTGATCAAAGCGATGTCTAACCTAGTTGATGTTAAGATTTTTGCCTTCATCGGCCGACCTAAATACCAATACAATGAAACCGTGCAGAGGCCAAACATAAGTCAAAGTTAATCAGGTACACAGTGCTATATATAGTTCCACGTTTTACTCTTTGATACTGGGTTTATGAGCGTCTATCATCCTTCTAATATAGGCTCAGCACAACGTTCATCTGTCAACTGTTTGTTTTTGTGACCCTTAGGACATTTGACATGATCTCATGTCAATCCTTGCAGCAAATCGAAATGCCTCCTGTCCATACTTTTACGTGCATCTTATTTGCTGGATACTTTTTGTTTCGCCAAGAATTCGTTTTGTTTCATCAGAGATCACGTAAGAAGTGTTTTTAACACGCTGACACCATCGTATCAAAATGTCAGGCAGGGCATCCCTGACGGATTAGTTAAATAAAAATTTGAAAATGACTGGCCGCACGTCATTCTATTTTCTCCGAAACACTTATATTGCTAAGTGTCACTTTGACCGTTTTTGAAATGTGGTGAACGTAGGTTTTTTGTGTACAGTACCATCATATCAGAGTGGATGGCCATTGGCTGTCACTAAGGCCTTTTGGGGACCATTTAAATGCAGATTTTGTGTACAAAAAAAAAAAGAGAAGAAAAAAACAAAAACTAAAAACGAAACAAAACAAAAAAATAAAACCCAGCAGCGCCCGTTAAAGAGATTTGTGATGTCATGACCGCCTATTTGACATAGCCTGGGTACAGACAGACGTATAAACAGGCAGACACGCCTTTCCTCCATAGTTAGATACCGTCTAAGGATGATATGCACTGTATATCCACTATACATTAGTATACATGTGTACACAGGGTGTTTTAACGCATACATACAGAAGGTTAGAAATGGTGATCAGGTATTCAGACTACCAGTAATGGTGATCAGGTATTCAGACTACCAGTAATGGTGATCAGGTATTCAGACTACCAGTAATGGTGATCAGGTATTCAGACTACCAGTAATGGTGATCAGGTATTCAGACTACCAGTAATGGTGATCAGGTATTCAGACTACCAGTAATGGTGATCAGGTATTCAGACTACCAGTAATGGTGATCAGGTATTCAGACTACCAGTAATGGTGATCAGGTATTCAGACTACCAGTAATGGTGATCAGGTATTCAGACTAACAGGAAACACTAACATGTCAGATGAAAGATTATCGAACAATGCCCAGGAAAAATAAATCGGAATATTGTTTTTTAGAGTTCAAACTGATCATGTTATTGTCACTCAACACACACATACAGGATGTTAGGCTTCTGCATTCCAAATGCTTATGCATATAGATCTGTGAATGAAATCGACGAATGTATCGACACTAAAACCAACTATTTCAAACCAAAAGGGTACGCCAACAATGGCGTGATATGAATGACCCAATGCGACCCCACACACCAGTGTAGAATTACAAGCATTTATCAGGATGGAAAAATGGCAATAAAATTCAAGGTGTCAAGTTTTTAGGAAATTATGTTGCTGGTCTTTCATTTGGCCTCTCATTTTCACTCTCTCTTGCCATTTTATTGGGTTTATAGCTTATATTGACATTGTGTGAGTCACTATTACAAAATCGATGCGTCAGCAGATTCCGTCATTACAGGCTTCAAAAATGCTTTGTTCATCGAGATATATAACCTACTTTAAATACTACGCTCAAAATATATTTCTTTATGAAACAGAACACATTGGTTTACATTGGAGAACTCCATTTGTTCTCTCACAACGGATGATGATCGGTAAGATAGGTAAGACAGGCGCTTGAATGGTTATATCACCTAGTTCCTGTCATGTCTATTCTATTGTGAATATCACCCAGGGCTAGTTCAAACAAATTAATTCGACGGATGTGAAAAAAAAAGCAACACTATATTTCCCCGAATATCTAATTCAACGATGGAAAAGAAAATAACAGAAACCTCTTTCAACTCTTGATCAGTTCTGATGAAAATGTAATAGTGTTATTTTCGATAGAGCCTTGAGGCGACATTGTTAAAACATACGTAAAATGCGGATCGCTCGAAGGCAATGTGGACCAGTTGCTCTCATGCTCATGTAACGTTTGAAATATGCAGTGGAATTGTTTCGTATACCTGTAAATATCTTTACACCCAGAAATAAAAGAAATGCTATCATGACCGGGATATATTCATACAACAACAACAACGTCGCGCGATCCATTCCAATCAGCCACCTCGCTTGTTAGACAATCAGGGGATTTGTTGATTCCCGGGCGGTAGTGCGGTAGTTTACTCTGGCCGCTCCGGTAACCTCACTCACTTAAGTGAAAATTTGTTGAGTACGGCGTAAAACGCCAATGATATAAACCACGAAACGAAAGGGAACCGCCTGGATTGGACAAAGTAGACGATAACCTTTTGCTTACGACGTGGCGAGTCGATAGTTCTTCCACAGAGGAAATGGAAAAAAGACTGAAATATCTCATCCCATGAAATATAATAAATTTTATTGTCAGTGAAATAATAATATTTAATGCCATGGGTAATGAGATCAAATTTTTCTGACACGTTTTCACAGTTTCCTGCATAGTTACTGATGGACGTGGGTTTCCTCCCGGCTGACCGCCGAAACAATAAAAACCAATAAAAACAATAAAAAATTATGGCGTTGTCATAATTTATAGATAGTCTTATTTTTCTGTTGGTAATTTCGCACTAATAATATTGTTGTCATGCTTCAATTATACATAAGCGATAATAAAAGAAGAATGAAAAAAAAAAAACTGAGACAAATATGTAGCAAAAACGTTAAGTATTTGCGGAAGTATCTAGTAATGTGACTATACTTTATCAATTTATCTGCCATATGGCAGTCATCTGACATCTCAGTGATAAATCAACTGTACTAATTTGTTTTTAATGACATGTATACCGGTATAGCGACCACCATAGCTATTGCCCTTGACCCAAGTCAGCAAGTTAACACTGTTACTGATTGTTTCGCGCAGTTCCAAGAGAACTTGTATTGTTTTGTTTTCGAGTCTTAATGTCATTTTTCACATCATTTGGGCAATGTCTCAATTGTGTCGACCCGCATTTTTTTTTGAGCTGAAATAACCATGGACGATGATAAAATACACTCTGGATTTACCCGATCATTACGTATTCGTCTAAATGCGTAGCCTCAAGAAAAGAAGCGACAAGACAAGCTTTAATGTTTACAATACTCTATAAACAGACAGCTTTCGGACACTCTAGCATCGAGACCACCCGAGCACTCCGACTCTTTACGCAATGATACCTCCGTGATATACAGGACTGAGCAAATACCTGTATACTATAGGTCAATTTTTCATTCAGAAGTGTACCAATTGTTGACTACACGAATATAATCCTTTCATACACATCAACTTTCTGTAAAACTGATAATAAGCAATTCAATTCCACCTCCATGTATTTTATTGGTCCATGATTAAGATCGGTGTATTCAGGCTTGCGCTGCATACCATGTTCAGATATATAAAAAAAGAATCAAATGAATAAATAAACACACTGCGAAAAAAGAAAAAACAAAATGCCAATTTCGCCGGTTACCCTACAAACCATCTGACTTAAAGCCACTCCAGAACCGGAAAGTGCTGGATTCTCATTAACCATGCAGGGTCCGATACGCAGCGGCAGTTAGTTTCGTGCCATGATTGAAACATCACAAAAACACAACGATATAATACGGGAAACACAAATATCCTAGTGCCAGAATTAATGTGAGTGACATGCAACATCAGGCGTAAGTCTTAATAGCCGACAGAAGTTAGCACCAGATTCGTTTTTCGTTATTAGAATCCCGAGTATCGCGCCAACAAAAAATTTAATATTCGAATCTCGAATATTGCGCTAACATAAAATTCAATATTCGAATCTCGAATATTGCGCCAAGACCACATTCGTTATTTGAATCTCTACCATCGAGCCAGCACCACAGTCGGTATTCGAATCTCGACTATCATGCTAGCACCACATTCATTATTCGAATATTGACTATCGTGCTAGCACCACATTCAGTATTCGAATCTCGACTATCATGCTAGCACCACATTCATTTTTCGAATATCGAATATCGTGCTAGCACCACATTAGTTATTCCAATCAGTTTTGTATGAAAGGCTGTGTGGGAACAGATCTCTTTAATTCCAAATTTAGGGAGTTATATTCAATATAAATAGGCCTAATCCTCGTCGTGTTCTAATTTTATACGCCTTTAAGAGTCGCTTAAGCGTGGTGCATTATTAGATTATATACGCCCCTAACTCTTAATTCAGTAACCATTCGATATACAAATTTTCTGAGTGGTTGTCAATTTCTTCAAGTACGACAACTTGTCGGACATCGACTATATGGGCGAGGGGTTGAGATTGTCGGAGGTCAGGTGTTGTGTTAACGGGGCGTGGCATTGCAGGAAGGACTAGATTCATATACCAGTTTGAGGAAGGACCTCACTGAATAGGGTTACCTTGGTCGATTAATTATCGGAAAGATTGATAATTTGAAATGATTGAACATTACTTAGGCTTGAACCATTGACCCTTAAACCTTCACTATACAGTTTTAAAAATTAAGGAATTATCATGTGCAGATAAAACTGGATGTTTATTTAGACGGCTTGCATGGGAAGGAAAAAAACATGTAAGAGTAAGTTTGTTTAAATTCAGTATTTGCGGTGATATTTACACACGGATGCAGGGATGCCTAAAATATACCGTTACATCAGTTTCCCATTTCTCATTTGTATTTCTCTTTATATATATGTGAAAAAAGACTTTTACAAAGATGAAAACACGAAATAAGAGAAATGGGTTAAACAATTAGACGTTGTGTATACATACATGTCCTTACAAAGAGTGGATGAGGCACTTCAGTGTATAACAATTTACTAATACATTACTCTACAAACACATGCATTGAATAGAAAGCTTTTTTTACCCTCAGGTTATTGCACTTACAAAGTAACTAGTTGTGCTTTTTGACGTTTTCTAATATGCAACCAATGAAATCATGACTAGATAAAGAATTGTGTACAGCCACGTAGACCCCGACAAAGTTGAATAGTTTTTCTATGATTTCACTTTTGAGGGGGGGGGGGGGGGGGATTCACCAGTCGTGTTTTTATCTCGCATGTCAACACACGCATAATAAAACCCTTTGATATGCATGTAAATTCATAATACGCAATTTTAAAAACCAACAATGCAATGAGTGTAAATTGGAAGCGAGAAAACAGGGAGAAAAACATACCAGGATATAAAGCATGTGATTAGGATATAGGCTTGGGTTCGTTGAATTCCGCAGTAAAGTGTGCATAAAATGTTAGGTGAAAAAACATCTTATTGCGAAGATGAAAATTTGAAAGAATAATGGCTGTATGTTTGTGTAGACAAATAAAAGCCGACATCCTCACTAGATAAAGGGGGGAACCAATAGATGCTAACGACATGAAGGCGGAAATATATAAGTTTGATAAAAGTTTTTTTGTCTGACAACTTTTCACACATTATTTTATGTACTCTAATTTGTATTTATTTATTATTTGATGGATGTTTTTCGCTTTAATTTAGTATAATGTTAGGTCTAAGAGCGTATACTTTGTCTTATTACAAATAACCTTTTAGTCACACTAATATATTTCTTACTATACTATTTTCCTTGATTAGTCGTATCACATTTTAAATAAAAGCTTTTCAGTTGCATCTTTCGTAGTTTAATTTAGATCGCACAGCTGATGCGGTATGCCGACTTCCTCATCTGCATGCCTGCTTTGACAACTTCCTATCTAGTTGCGTTAAAGGATGTGTGAAGCTCCCCATACGAGGTGGCAAATCGTGTTTTTTTTATTAATTACAATGAAAAAAAAAAGAAATTAAAACAAAACCAGATAAAGCCGGCCGAGCCATTTGGATTACCATCTTCCTCTTGCACGGCCCAGTGACTTTATATTCATCTTTGTCATTTTTATGTACAATTACGCAGCCTTGGTTGACAATGACGCTAGAGCTCCTTTTCTTCATGCACTTCCTCACTTGAGGCCATATACTCCTTTGTTATCAGCTGTTTGTACACCTTTTTGTTGAACACGTTTAAGCTACCGACCCGTCACAAATGCTTCCAGCCCATTGGTGCCGCGGGCCCAACCAATGGGGAATTGTTATCCCACGAGCTGTTCATTCACGGACCACATGCACATTTTATTTTTTGATTTTTTTTTTTTTGATTGGTGTTTTACGCCGTACTCAAGAATATTTCACTTATACGACGGCGGCCAGCATTATGGTGGGTGGAAACCGGCCATCCGCAGGTTGCTAGCAGACCTTCTCACGTACGGCCGGAGAGGAAGCCAGCATGAGCTGGACTTGAACTCACAGCGACCGCATTGGTGAGAAAACTCCTGGGTCATTACGCTGCGCTAGTGCTTTAACCGACTGAGCCACGGAGGCCCCTGCACATTTTATTACACGAACATATGTTTACACGGCTATATCACAAGGTGCAGACTATAGGATTAATAATTTTGTCCTGAGGTGTTTGTGACTAAATGAACCAATAGGGGTACAAACGCTTTCAGAATCTGCATGGTTGTGATCTTGTCTTAAGCGTGAAGCCAAAAGTTCAAATCCAGGTTCTGATAAATATGTAACAGGAAGTCAACTAGAGACAACGATTTGCTGTAGGAAATTGACTGAAACTTCTACCTCTACGGTTGTCCGGGTAATGCGTACATGGATGAAACCAGACTACCCGGAGTAAATCGCCGCGCTCTTAACCATGTACCAGGCAAATACCCTGGCATAGAGCCACAGTGAAAGCGGTCAAGGGTGGATTCGAGCCTACACAGATCCAAGACATAAATCCTACCCCTGTTTGTTCATGTACGATTGTGTCTAGGATGTCGGGTCATATCGACATTAGTATGATTGTGTTTTAAAGTGAGTTGCAATCATAAAGACCACACAGATAATACGGTCAGACTTAAGTTTGAGAGTTTTGAAATCTAGAGTTGAAAGGAAGTGAAAAATGAGTCATCATCCAGTCAAGTAACGTACCTAATATCAACAACTCACTAATGGCAACCAACTAACTAATAGTCAGAAATGTAGATGTCCCTGTTGCAAATTTTAGATACATGTGTATCCAGTGATAGTTACTTCTACTACCGTGCTTATTGCTACTGAACACTGTGGCCTGTGGTGGTGGCCACAGTATACAGTATTAAACATTACCATTGCTATCTTCAACCGAGGTTAGTGTTTGTTAGTTACCATAGAGTGCCCATTTTGTCGAGGGTGTCTTGCCAACCAAAGAAGAGCTTAGGTACACATACTTAAATCCAACAAGGATTGTCATGGTATTCATCTGTAATTTGGATTTACACTTCCACTTGGAAAGCACATATTCTAATGCTGAAAATTAGCTGACCACTCCTGTTTTCGAAACAAATATCGAAAAAAGACATAAACCATCACCAAGTATGGGTGAGGGTGTATCTAGACCTTTGACACACGAGACACACATCTCTTTGGAGGCGTAAACCCCAGTCAATGTCACATGTACTACGATCTTTCCAGCATGTATAGGTTGGGATAACCTGCTAAGTAGTGGTCAGACAAGAGGTCAGACAAGCTAAAACTGAACAGCCGAACAAGCATGCAGTAGTTTATTGGAGCTTCAGCTTGGTAAAACGCTGTACGCCATCAAGTCAGAAAAAGCACTCACGTGTGTGTATTTCGACTGGATAACTGTGTACAAATGCACAATCCACAAAAAAAACCTTAGTCTGGTATAAAGATGGTTTAATGGTTCCAGCGCTGACCAGATACTGAGGAACGTCAGAACAAATTCAGTAAAACGTCTACCAGAACCATTTAAGGCCAATGATCCTTTGGTAAACAGGGCAACCGGATTTATCCACATATCACTAATCTTTGTTCATTTCCGCGTGACGCTATGATTTATTTTTTAAATTGTTGTTTCATGGCGTTATGGTGAGAGGAAACTGGGCTCGGGGAAACCCACGACCATCCACAGGTAGCTGGAAGACCTTCCGACGGAGAGGAAGCCAGCACGAGCTGTACATGAACTCACAGCGATCGTATTGGTGAGAGACTTCTTGGTCGTTGCGCTATGCTAGCGGGCTAACAACCATGACACGAGGCCCCCGTTACACTATATATGGCGTGATTTTTTTTTTTTGATTGGAGTTTTACGCCGTACTCAAGAATATTTCACTTATACGACGGCGGCCAGCATTATGGTGGGTGGAAACCGGGCAGAGCCCTGGGGAAACCCACGACCATCCGTAGGTTGCTGACAGACCTTCTCACATACGGCCGGAGAGGAAGCCAGCATGAGCTGGACTTGAACTCACAGCGACCGCATTGGTGAGAGACTCCTGGGTCATTACGCTGCGCTAGCGCTTTAACCGACTGAGCCACGGAGGCCCCTATATGGCGTGACAATTGTTTTGGCCCAGTGTCAGACACTAAGCTATGTAATGGTATGGGATATAGTAACAATCCCTTTTGGAAAGAGCAATGCATTACGAAGTATCATACCGGATCATGAAGCAGATATGAAAGCACGAAGTACAATAGACGACTGCTGTATCGAGTAACACACTCTTCCGCAAAGTACAACGCTGCAGCATGAATGAAGTACAAGAGTGTACCATGGAGCTACACACTGTACACAAGTACCATGCTGTCGCGTGAAAAATTTTGCTAAGTAAGTAGTACCATACGGTAAAATACAGCACCATACTGCAGTATGATGTACATGTACCAAACCACTATACTATTCTTCAGAAGCGAGTAAAACACAGCACGATATAAAAGGTATAATACTGAACAACAAAGAATTATACACATTTAATTTAGTTATCTATTTGTGGAGAAACCCACGCACGTTGCTGGAAGAGGAAGCTAGCACGAGCATTGGTGAGAGGCCCCTTGATCATTGTGCTGGGCTAGAACGCCAACCACTTTTTTCTGAGGGCCCTCAGATATACGCATTTGAGAAAATTGAGTAAGACTGCAATAAAACATACGTTTGTCTGCCATATCGCGTCGTCGGTAAGAACTAAAATTAAGACAATACAACGCGTTAACGGTCAGTATATAAATATACTGCCTGATATAAATCATTTTGAGGGCCAGTTAGCACAGTTGTGTGGCAAGAATAAATGAGGAGCAGGTGTGTGACAAGGTAAATGAGGTTAGCTATTATTTTATTCAACTATAAAGCAAGTGATCTATATATGTATATATATACACACATTGATTTTAATAGTTGAGTAACTTGAGCAGTTTTCATTGATACGTCTTCAAAGGGAACAAAAATGTACGGGGTTGTTATGGGTAGAAGTTACCGCATTGCGTGGTGTAAACCACTGACCTTTGGCGAGTTACTAGGACACTATCCCATATGTGACATAAAGGTATCACACATATAAAGGTGTCACACATTTGACGTCATTAAACTAGTCCTGGCTGCAAAAGAACTGGATATCAGGCAGGATAACAGAGAAATGATAATATCGTCGAATAGTAGACAGAAAAAGATGTGCTCCCCACCTCACAAAACAAATCAAAAATATATAGGAAGTATTTGACTAAGACGAAGTGTCGTGAGATTGATTGCTACAACGTTAAACAAGCAAGTCATATGGTATTACTGAACGCAACATATAATAAAGTCATCATATGCAGTCAGGTACAAAGTATATAAATGGAAGCAAAAGCACTAATGTTTTACGCAGTCCTCAATTCGTAATCAATGAGTTCCATCAAAATAGTTTTTGCGTGAGTTATGAAATGTATAGCGCCTACAAAGGCAATCGTTTTTTTTTTCACCGCAAGCGTGAAGACGTAAATCTCCCTCCAGGGGAGGCAACTGCTGCTGCTCATTCGTTACTGATTTGGGTCAGTGTAGGTTAGTAATGAAACATCGTTGGAAAGACGCAGGGCATGTTCTAGGCTATAGAGTCAAAGCACCATTAAAATCGTGTACCATGTGAGTAAAAAGCTCTACAGCCATGTGCATTCATTTATTTACCTCTAGATAACAACACCGATACTAAAAATTAAGGCCTTAACAGAAAATATCAGGCTCAACTCAATGTACAGCTCCAGTGTGTATATCCCTTCTGCTTCACAGTACTTACTAGATTTTCTGCATGTAGTGTCCTGCAAAGTTTAGCTTGCAAGAGTCGAACTGTCATGTCGCATATTTCCCAAGGAAATACGACAGCCTATATTTACTTACCTAATATGGAACTCACGGTTATATTGATTTTATTAATATCTTTATGAAGATCATTTTTTTAGTGGCTGTACATATCAAAATGTAAAGTAAGTCGCTGTGTATATGTATGTATGCTTGGGGCTTAACGTCGTACACATCAACAAAATTACTAACATTAAACTAATAATTTATTTATTTATTTATTTGATTGGTGTATTACTGACCTGGCAGCAACCGCATGGGTGAGAGGCTCCTGGGTCATTGACGTGCTTACCCCCTCGACCTCGGAGGCCCTCGCAAAAGTTATTAAGAACTGCTCAAAAATAATTAATGTAAGCAAATTAATTCGTAATTAACTATATGTCTAAACTGTTAGTGAATTCGAAAAACTATGTCATTATGATGAACAGGTAAGGCCGCAATGCGAAAGGCATAAGATGGGTGTAATGGGCTGTGGTTCAATCAGGTTTTATGACATTAAACAAGAAGAAAAGCTGAACACAGCTATAATTTCTCTCATATTGTTATAGTCTCTAAGTTCAATCCTGAACAGACATCATTTTGAAACCTAGGTTGAATTGCATCACACATTATAATCGAAGTTAAGATTATAGTTTATAGTTTATACAGAATATATAAACTTAAAGTCTGACGTAAGTAGTTTAAGGATAAAAAGCAAGACCATCATATTTTACGCTGCGAGCGATACCGTGGTTAAAACACGCGGTATTTCATTTAACCCTATGACACTGAGATGAACCAAGTTGCTTATAACGTGACCATCGGGTACAGTAGCCACAGATGCTCCTAATATTCCATCGCAATTAATTTAATTAAAAGACAAATGTCTCAACCTGCTATAGCATTACACCCTACAGGGTGCAGAGAGAAGAAATGTACATATATTTATTTCATCTGGACTTTATGTCATACTCAGATTTTTTCCTTATCGCCTGGAGCAAACCAACACTACACGTGATCTCGTTGCTAAAAGTCATGTAGCCATTTACTGGCTTTGTAGATTTTACTCTATAAAGCACATTCTTTATTCGAATCAGATGAAAATAATCATAACCACCGCTGGAGGGAAGAGAGTTTAGTAACTGAAAATATCATAAAACTGTCAACTTTCATCCTTTTTTACCTAATTAATCCCCAGTTGAACAAAAAGTAAAGAATGGCAGTGTCGTTGAAAAAGTCAATATGGTAATTAGGTTTTAATTAATAATCCCCTTTATTAAAGAGTTTGATAAACTCAAATTTGCCAAGCGGTTATTCTATAATCTTGATGTTCCACCTATTGTTAATTTTTCTAAACAACTTAAATGAGGGAAAACTCGTTGTCTAGGATAAAGACACATGCACTTTAGTTCAAGTTTACTGTGTCTGGTTGCGAAGAGTTAATTTGATGCAAACGACACTTTGATATGTTTCTCAAAACCGATTTTATGCATGTAACAGGCAACCCAATATATATACTGTTCCTAACAGTGAAAAGGAATCAGATGTCAATGTTATAGGGATACAATGAAAACAGAGAAACTTAAACGATTTTTGGAATTTATATGTAACATGTAGTTGAAACAATTCCCATTCTCTACAGCAACTGGTGCGCTTTTAGTGTTCAAATCCAATGGGAGTTATCTCCCTTCAACTGTAACATACTTCAGCAGGTGATGCGAATGGCATCGTATCGTAACTCGCTCAGTCTATGTAAATCGTCCAGTTTTAACCATATTCTGCTAGTAAGATAGGACAAATACTTGAGCGCATGTTTATTTACCTATAATCACAAATATGTGTAATTCACCGATGCAATGAATAATTTAATTGATATTTAGAAATGCAAAAAACACACATCATCATAAATTCAATCAGATGGTGGCCACGTGGGATGTCTGGAGTGAAAAGAATAAGCCTTCAGCCCTCCTGCTTGATTTAAAGGGCGACAGAGCTTTCTCTTGTGGGCCTGGTGAATAGAATAGGTCTATAGGTGGCTTACAACATAATATTGTTCTTGATGGGAAGTATGCGTCGATCACATGCACATGTCCTCCGTCTGATATCTGACCATGTATTTAAATTATTGGACAACGTCGCTGGCGATACCGAAGTTAAATATTTAAAACATATCTCAAACCTTTGATGACATTGAATAAGAACTACATCTAATCTGATTTTCGAATTTTAACTGATGTTTGGTTATTTTGGATGGTCTGAAAGCGTCCGCAAAATTTGGTAAGATTATGGATATCATCATTCTCATGTAAAGAGACAAATGTTTCCTGGTTCTACCAAATTTCCAAATTTGTTTTTTCCAGTCATCAACACAACATGTTCTACAACACTAACCAGGGTACGTGAACTTAATGAATAATGCACTACTTTTAAAGGATCGGTGTGACAGGAAATAAAGTTCTCTATGATATATAACGGAAGGTTACACATAGAGAAAATGTACATGTACCATCTCGTCACTAGAACTGGTGCGTATATTTTTATAACTGGGGTCATCTTAAATATACAGTAGGCATAAACTGTACTGGAGATTACATGGAGGCCACGTGCAGTAAAAACACGTCACGCCGAAAGCGCTTCAAGTTTCGAGGGTCGCACGTATCAAACTCATAAATTGAACATATCATTTTTATAAAACTCATTTAGCATATTACTCTGCACGTCAACCTTGCGCTGTAAAAGGTTCTCCATCTGTCAAGTACCATTTTTCATCTTGTCAACATTATTTATGGTTTAAATCTCTTGTACGTAGTTATTGTTACTTTTCCTTCTTTCTTGAATTGAATTCAGCCTATGTAGGCCTACACGAAAAAGTTGACAAATGCAGTTTTCATTATATGAACACGAATTAACGTATTATAAGGCCTAGGATGCGAACTGTCTCTTTCAGCTGATTTACTGTTACCTACACCATTGACCTAATATACCTTTAACTGGTTCATTGAGCTGATGTACTGTTAGCTGGCTTATTAAGCTGATGTACTGTTAGCTGGCTCATTGACCTGGTGTACTGTTAGCTGGTTCAGTTGAGCTGATGTACTGTTAGCTGGCTCATTGACCTGATGCACTGTTAGCTTGTTCATTGAGCTGATGTATTGTTAGCTTTTTCACTCAGGCGATGAGCTGTTATCTTTCTCACTTAGTTGATGAACTCTTAGCTGGCTCATTGAGCTGATGCACTGTTAGCTTTCTCATTCAGCTGATGTACTGTTGGTTTTCTCATTCAGCTGATGTACTGTTGGTTTTCTAATTCAGCTGATGTACTGGTATCTGGCTCATTAAACTGATGTATTGTTAGCTTTCTCACTCAGTTGATGTACTGTTAGCTTTCTCACTCAGATGGTGCACTGTTAGATGGCTCATTGAGCTGATGCACTGTTAGCTTTCTCACTCAACAGGTGTACTGTTAGCTGGCTCATTGCGCTGATGTGCTGTTAGCATTCTCCTTCAGCTGATGTACCGTTAACTTTCCCATTCAGCTGATGTACTGTAAACTTTCTCATTCAGTTGATGCACTGTTTGCTTTCTCACCCAGCTGATGTACTGTTAGCTCGCTCACTGAGATGATGTGAGGTTAGCTCGCTCATTGAGCTGATGCACTGTTAGCTTTCTCATTCAGTTGATGCACTGTTAGCTTTCTCACTCAGCCGGTGTACTGTTAGCTAGTTCATTGAGCTGATGTACTGTTAGCTTTCTCATTCAGCTGATGTATTGTTAGCTTTCTCACTCATTTGATGTACTGTCAGCTTCTCACTCAGCTGATGTACTGTTAGCTTTCTCACTCAGCTGATGCACTGTTAGCTTTCTCATTCAGCTGATGAACTGTGAGCTTTCTCACTCAGCGGGTGTACTGTTAGCTTTCTCATTCAGCTGATGTACTGTTAGCTTTCTCATTCAGCTGATGTACTGTTATCTGGCTAATTGATCTGATGTACTGTAATCTTTCTCATTTAGCTGGTGTATTGTTAGCTTTCTCACTCAGTTGATGTACTGTTAGCTTTCTCACTCAGCTGATGCGCTGTTAGCTGGCTCATTGAACTGATGTACTGTTGGATATCTCACTCAGCTGACCAACTGTTAGCTAGCTCACACACGGGCTCGTGGACTTTGTGTACGATGAGTGCAAGTATGCGATTATGAACAGCTTGTACAATGCTTTTGTTGCAGTAACATACACATTGTCACTGGTTTAATTTCAGCTTCTGGAATATTCCTTTAAATTATGAGAATTTCTCAGGTTCAAGGCTTGAAAATCAGTAAATTACAAAAGAGAAAGTAGTAAAGTGAAAATATTTATGAAAACCGACTGTAACTTGACTAGGGGGTCAACTCTTCAGCTGAAACACCGTTATCGGGGAAAGCCAACAGACCTTGACAGGTTGGCAATTATCTTATCTTATTTATTTATTTGATTGGTGTTTTACGCCGTACTCAAGAATATTTCACTTATACGACGGCGGCCAGCATTATGGTGGGTGGAAACTGGGCACAGCCCGGGAGAAACCCACGACCATTCGCAGGTTGCCGGCAGACCTTCCCACGTACGGCTGGAGAGGAAGCAAGCATAAGCTGGACTCACAGCGACCGCATTGGTGAGAGACTCCTGGGTCATTACGCTGCGCTAGCGCGCTAACCAACTGAGCCACGGAGGCCCCTGGCAATTATCGTTAATTAGTTAAGCTAGAACAAAAGAAAACCACAGGCACATTTCGCAGTATAGGTTAATTGGGTGTGAATCTTATTTATAAATCATACATAACAGAAGGTTTCATGTTTGTGCCTGTTCTCAGCGCGTTCAAACATGCATATATTTAATATGTCCCCTAATAATATAAAAAAACAATTAATCATTGTGGCATTGGAGTTATATACACTTTGACAAGTGGATATTTTAGATATTTAATCTGAAGAAAATAGATCACAAAGTGCGGCTAGGTTATTTGTGTTAATCCTGTTGACAAAAAAGACTCCCTGACATGACCTGACCAGGGGAAGTCATATGTAAATAGTGTCAGACATAATCCAATCAAATAGTCCCAAGTCACTCTCCGTGTGCTGTTGATAACCATGAGATGGTACGAGAACGATAACAAATAAATAGCTGTGCGGGACAGGATCCTCCATATACCTGGTACAAGCGGAGATGATCCGTGCACTGGGCACTAAATTAATGAATTTTTAATACTCTTGTTTTCGGTATATGTATTTATTTATTTATTTAATTGGTGTTTTACGCCGTACTCAAGAATATATCACTAATGCGACGGCGGCCAGCTTTATGATGGGAGGAAACCAGACAATGCCGGAGAGAAACTCATGACCATCCGCAGGTTGCTGGAAGGCGTTTTCGGTATAATATCTGACGTTCTTTGTGTTACCTAAAGGACGAACTATTCATGTTTTAATACATCTAGGCTGAATCAGCCTAAGGTTTAAGTAACGTAAGATATGCAATTATCATATATCTAATATATGTATGAATTATATGGGCAAACTATGCTAATAAACAAATGTGACTTGTTTCCTTTGTTTTTTTTACATTTAATACGGGAGAGAAACCACGATAGACCTACATGCCAAATAAATTTTAAGAAATAGTTTTTCGAAGTTTAATCGTTCATTTAAGCTACCATATGAATGAATACATCAATCAGTTCTTCGTTACACATCGTTCATGACTTTCGAATATGTAAGTATAGATATAATGTTTTTTATGCCTTTTATATTCGATTCGTCTTCTAAACCTTGTTTTAGGTGGCAAAGAAAAGCTTGCAAAGAAATGTGAACACCTATACAAAGTACATGTGTAATACAAAAACAAGAGATAAACATTACATTGGCGCGTGCCACCTCACACGAATGCTTCGGCCAGTTTCTACAATTACATGTAGCACAGTCAGCACTAAAGCTACACTTTACCACTGTTCACGACATAATTCCAACAGATGTTAATTGACTACACCATCAATATGCTGCATATAAAGTTATTGTTAAGGTAATTCGACATGTGAGATTTATACTTTAAGTTCCTAAGTTCCTTTGTAGCCAACTGAGAGCCCCGTTGGAAAAACATATATTTGTAGACATATTTCGCCCTAAAGTGAACTTGAATTTTTTTGTACATAATACTGCATGAGCACTTTGTTACAGTTTAATACAGGCATTCCGAGAAACACTTGAGTCTTCGGTGAATTTTCATAAAAAAAGATCTATACTTACCGTTTCAGTCGATTGGGCTTCTTGAACATTTCTGTGTCATCGATTTCGACAACAGGTTCTAAAGTACGACGGGTGTCATCTTCTTTTCTAGCACTAGGGCTCATCGACACTTTGTAGAATTTACCATTCTCCATCATGCCCACGCCGTCCAGCTGGGGTTGCTTGTCCCCAAGGGAGTTTTTTCTCTCCATTTCTGGGCCGGTTGAACACGTCCTGAGAAGTCAGTGTCCCGATAGTCTTTACTGACGAAGGGCAGATCAGTTCAAGACAAGAGTAACGATAACGCCAATGAGGTTTTTTGATTTATTGTCTCTGTCGTCAAAGACCGTAAATCACGTCAGCAAATGTATTGACGACGGCGCTTGATCAGTAAATTTGAGAAAATGATCTCTTTAAAAGTTCGTTGAAGAATGGTAGAGTTTGGCAATTCAAGGAAGCACTTAGGTTTATCAGTGATATGTGATATGTACGGTTCTACCATATCAGAAGTGCCGCGGTGACATTATGCGGTATGCTCATGATCTATCTGCAGTGAATACCTAGGCAGAAGGCAAGCGGTTTTTGTTTCATTGTTTGACCATTACGACAACAATTCCTCGCAGGCTTCACAAGGTTGCGCAGTGACTAAGTGACTGGTAACTTCTGGGTTAGGGTGTTGTTACGCAGAACTTCTTTCATCCGCTTCGTCCTTAGCCACAGAATCGCTGTATCCAGACGCCATGTCGCGAAACTTGTATGACAGCGTCACGGATATGCGGTTGGTTTCAAGTTTCTTTACACAAGTTACGACGCGTAAGTCTCACGGGTGATCGACAAACAACAGGTGAATTTTGCAGATGGTCAGAGTTGTTCGTATCACAACCTCTCACCGGGAGACCATTAACACATGGTTGCGATATGTCACCGTGCAAAAAGCTGTACCCATGGCTTACGTCATTCAGCTTTACTGTATTGGCTCAAGGTTTCTTGTAGCATATTAGGCTCCTCTTTTACTCCAGATCCCTCACAACATGCTCATCAGTATAGGCTGTTGTACTCTTCCTTTGTTTTATCCCATGCGCGGTTGTGCGAATCCCTCATCTGTTGGGAAGCTCGCTGTACGAAAACGACACAGGCGTAACTGCAAAAAGAAGGGACAAATTTCACTCAAAACACTTTTCTTGAATCATGTTCCACGTAATATGTTTCGGCGTAAGTACACTTAAAAAAATGAAGAATATAAAGCACTGATGAATTTCACTTTAAAACATTTTTCTCTTTTCTTCCCTTAGACTAATGTGCTCTGTACTAATTGGAAAAAAAATTACATGTATACGGACGTTATTTTAAAATATTTCACTAATAGAACAACGCCCTGCTTTATGGCGAAAATGGCCAGTGCTCCGGGGGAATGACCATCAGCAGGTTGGTGACAGACCTTCCCTGGTGCGACCGGAGAGGAAGCAAGCATGAGCTGGACTTCATATCACAGCTATCGCACTGGCGAAAGGCTTTTAAGTCATAGCGTTGAGTCGAAATGTCTCCACGATATTGATGTGTTTTGACGATAATATCATGATATATGGATAACAGTCAAACTGTATTTCTTATACATCCACACGCAATATGAATGAACAAGCACAGCAAGCAAATAGAGAGCAAAACCTGAGCAGCGACGACAGTGTGATTGTCGGAAAATGCTCAAACGTAACCAGAGAAATACGGCTTCTGTCAATTTAACTCAGATGTAGGATTTTATTTTAACTGTTTATATTGGGACATGTAAAAATGAATAACAATGATCAAACGTAACCAGAGAAATACGGCTTCCTCTCAATTTAACTCAGAAATAGAGTTTTATTTTAACTGTTTATGTAAATGCTGGAATAGTAGGCTGGAAACGAAAAAAACGGGACATGTAAAAATTAATAACAATATTGTTAATGAAAAGAGAAAACTTACACAGTTCCCATCTCGTTTTCTCTTCCTCACATGTTATGATGCACAGATGTTGACACATAATGATGCGTGTATAAACAATCTCCGGACATGGAGACTAGATCATCCGAATATACGCGGAAGAGGAAGTTAATTTATTAACTCAAATATTAACAGAGGTTAATCGGTTACGTACTACGTATGGAATAGTAACCTCGTGATATGGATAGCTCACGTTTATTACAGTTCATTACAGAAGACTACAGCATAGCCCAGGACCAAGGACTTGCACTATTGCTTTGTTAATTTGATTCACCAAAGGAAGGAAAAAAAAATAGATTCTGCAGTATAGGTGTACAAAACACAGTTCCCTCGCAATGTACGTATTAGGTTCAGACCTGCTCACAAAGTGACAGTCGTCGCCAAGCCAAATATAAAGAAATATTCTGTAAAATTAATGCAGGACCTCAGTGGAGGAAAGGTTAAGCACGCAAGCGCTGCACAATGGCCCGGCCTCTCATCGATGCGGTCGCTATGAGTTCAAGTTCAGCTCATGCTTGCTTCCTCTCCGGCCGTACGTGGGAAGGTATGACAGCAACCTGCGGATGGTGGTGGGTTTCCCCTGGGCTCTTCCGGGTTTCCCTTCGCCATAATGCTGTCGTATAAGTCAAATATAATTGAGTACGGCGTAAAACACCAATTAAATAAATAAGTAAATAAGCAAATAAAAGTAATGAGATGCTGACAGTATAGTATCGTAAGAAGTATGTACTAGATTTAAATAGTCTCACTTCATTGGTTTTTTGACATATCTCGTACACAAGATTACATCACAAAGAAACACCTTCACAACAGGACAGATTAAAATGAAGATGTCCTCGTTACATTTCCAAGGTGTGGGAGGGTGTGTGTTTGTGCAGGGGATATAAAAGACGTAGATGTACAATCCAGATTTTAGAGAATGTGTTACAAACTACAATTTAACATCAAACCAAAAGCCTAATGGCTAGGCTTTGCTTATAGATACGTGACAGTATAGGTTCAACGCTACTGTTTTAATCAAACGGCGATAGGGTTGGCGACATTCTAAAGGTTGGGCATTTATTTTCGCATATTTACTCGTTATTAATAACAAATACTTAATGGAGATGTTTTTTTGTATTATTAAGCATTGCAAATATGGTCAGAAAGAGTTACATATGCGTACATGTAATGCATGCAAACAGTGTCTTTTTATTTTGATAACCACACAATACAACTGAAATGTTGAAATAAATTGGATGTTCTGTCCAAATCTGTGAAATATTTTGTCCGTTCTTTCTGAGCACGACGTTTATAGCCTCGAGTATAGGTCAATTACTCTTTACAAAAATATTTTAAACGTGAGTTGGTTATGTAGTCAAATCTTTCATGGCGCTTTGTTAAAGGCATTGCTAATGTTGGGCGCTCCGATCGGGTTAGTACTGATTGTCCAGTCTCCCCGGAGCGTGAGGGATTTCAGAGAATAAGGTGGTGCGAAAACAGCTATGCCGCCGTTAGGGTCAAAAATTGAATTTTGGGCAAATGATAAACAGGGCTGTACGTTTAATTTTGAAAAGAGGAATGCGATATTAACGAAGAAAAAGGATGAGGACATAGAACCGTTAACAGAGGCTGTATGGACGGTGGGCGTGTAATACGGTCGACGTTTGCAGTGTATGTCAACACAGCCAATGTACGAGATCTCCTGAAGGTGACAGTATGACCAAAAAGGCACGTACAACCAACATACTCGGCGAACATCGCTTACGTAAGTCACGCAGATATGGGATAAGAAAGATTTATTCAGCCCATAATCCAGTTTTCTTCCCCTCGGTCCTGAAAGGCAGATATTTGGGGTCAGATTTATTTGCTGTGAGAAAAACAACTTGGCAAGTATGTACCACACACTCCAAGATGATGGCACGATTTTTGAATTCAGCTAAGTACAAAAAGGCTATCGGGTGAAACCGTGTCTACAGTTGAGAATAAATTTAAGAATCACAGACTTCTCAAACTGGCTAATTTGGACCCGACACTCCAAGATGACGGCACGATTTTTGAATGGCTGCCGTTCAGCGCTTTTTGGTGATGGTATAATAACACTCGACTAATGTTATCACCTGTTTAAATACAGCTCTCTCTTCCCGTTTCCTCACAAGGATTTCATTGTAACCGGCTGTGCGCTGGCTTCATTTTCACTATGGTCGGCTTCCTAAACTAATTATTACGTAAACCTATTTATTTGGCGAGTGTTATGCTGAGCTCAACGGCTTTTCATTTGTCTAACTCTAGTCAGATTTATGAGTGGAAGAAACTGGAGTAGCTGGAGTAAACAATTGGTCTTTGCCAGGTTCATGACAAATTTTTGAATTTAAACCCAAAGCCAAACGAGCGAGAGCTGGATTTGAGCCAGTGACATCATTTATCACAACGCTTCAAGGAAAAGTGCCAGGAGGCTCCCTCCTTCCTCATTTAATATCACTGCTGTGATAAACCTGGCATATTTTAAGCGAATAATAATCGAAACAAATAAATAAATACATTAGGAATAAATACTTGCTAGGGACACACGTTTACTATGCGTGTTCATCTTAAACGATCAATAATTGAAGCAATATAATTTTTGAAGTAAATGATGTTAGGTGATTCACA
Source organism: Liolophura sinensis (assembly GCF_032854445.1). Taxonomy (NCBI): domain Eukaryota; kingdom Metazoa; phylum Mollusca; class Polyplacophora; order Chitonida; family Chitonidae; genus Liolophura; species Liolophura sinensis. The sequence continues at coordinate 33,951,915 of NC_088300.1, read as the reverse complement.
GTACCCTCAAAGTCAAATAAATTTGAGGTATGATTATTAATTCGGTCAGGTGTAATGCCTATGCGAATACCAGCCACTTAATATCAGAAAAAATATTCATACGATAACGTAATAATTTGACTTTGGATACTAAAACATATATAGGATAGTTTTTAACGTTTGCTTTGAACACTGGCATTTGTAGCATATAGCAGATAAATGGTATTTCTTTAACTCACATTGTTGCACAAACTGTGCCTACGTATTATGACTTTTTAAAATTTTTTGCTCAACGCACAGAGTTCCCCCGAGACAGGTCGACCACATGCACGAGTTCCTGTGGTTATCATGCTACGAACTTTGTATTTCGCTGCAACTGAGCTGCGAGACTACAGATCTTGTATGTGTCACATGTCCATGGTCAGCTTTATTTCAGTTCTTTTTGTTTGTAATTCCGTCACAATGACATACCTGTATATAGTAGATATCTAAATTATGAATTATGAAAATATGTGAGAACTGAGATTTTTGTATTTCTATCGCGGCGATACCGGCGTGTATGTTTTAAACCATCTGGTAATATGTGAGCGTGTAGACAGAATATCTCCTTAATAAAATATTGTCCAAAATAAAAATCACACCTACATTTATCAGCGAGTTTAGGTCATACCCTCGCCAAAAAGAAAATCCAAAAGATTCACAAACATAATTATTCCGTGATGGTTTTGCTATTTGAAGAGACATGCACATAAATTACATTTTAAAGGTTGAATAGAGGTAATATAGATCGGTAAAAGAGTTTTTAGAGTGTTGTCGGCGTGAAATTGCACATGTAATTGGAATACTATATGAAGGTAGAAGGATATAATAATCACTGAAAACATCACCAGGACACATTTCGTTATGACATGATAATATATGTTTTAGCCCTGCATCATCAGTTCTCCGATCAAAGTGTAGATGAAATTACTCGGATTTGAGGCCTAAAAATGTAACAAAGGCCGGGTAATACGACAGCATTTGAAAACAGAAATTCACATACATTGTTATTTGCAGATTTTGCTGTGAAAGGTCACCGACAGGTAAGAACATGTACTAATAATTAGGTTTGTGTAGGCAAAACTAACCTAAATCTTTCAGAAAATCCATCAGTTCAGATTTTATACTGTACTATAGTAGGTACAATTTATAGATAAACAACTAAGCGAGCGCCACTCGCAATCGTTTAAATTTCTAGTGGTCTACTTGACAAATTTAACAACTCTGCAATAAAATACTTAAAAATGACACCTTTGCTAGATTTATATCCCCAGGACTAGTTATGAAAAGTAAACTGTTTACAGTGGCATGTTGTATTTGGTCCTCTGCCAACCTCCATGGGACACACATGCGTGTTCTTAAGTACATGTCTATCCCTAAACGAATATTTTCGACGTGTAGGCTATAACTCGAGCTCAGTTTTACACTTGTACTTATAACTAAAAATGCTGGCCCTCGTATGGGCTTTTTCACCTAAGCGGTTAGTTTTTCTCGTCTCAATCTGCTTGATTTCTTCCTCTCCGGCTGTACATGGGAAGGTCCGTCAGCAATCTGCGCATGGTCGTAGGTTTGCGATCCCGGTTTCCCCCCACCATAATGCTGGCCGCCATCGTATAAGTGAAATATTCTTGGGTACGACATATAACTCCAAACAAATAAACAAATAAATAAACCATTAGATTCTGGTCAGTTAGGTCGCCGGTTCATTCCCAGCTTTGGCTCTTTTCGTCTTGGCTTTTAAGCCAGGAAGTATATCAGGTACCTGCTGATGGGTGACACTTTAATACCGGCCACTCAGCTCACCCTCACGCAGAAGTCTCTTCGCGATTCATTTCATGAATTCAATGAGTAATCAAGTAGGACTACGTAGATATATTAACCCAAAATATGCTCATTTATATACACTCTATACTCGTTAACCCTTCACGTGTCAGGTTATTGACAAATCTGTGGTTATTAGGCAGGATGTTACTAGAATGTTAGGTAACAGTAGGGTTAATAACTTTTACATACACAAAATTTTAGGTGTAGGTGATACTTTGGGTGGATTCATTTTAGGTCTGATCACTGTCTACGCCAGGGTAAATGTCATACCAGGCTTAAGTGTTAATACAGTTTTGAATAACTGGGCACTGAGCTGTATTGTACGATCTCTTCACGGTCAAGTCACTTCAAAAGAACGAAGAGACTGGAGATCTAAGAAACGTACTTCCGGTTACAAGAATAGTAGCGGTGATCTCCGGATATTTCGGAGAGCTAAACAGTTGTTTAACAAACGCTAGCTAGGTTCCATTCTTGAAGTGGGAAATATTTCATTCTCGGGAGACTTCCTACAGACGAGACTAAGATACATGTTGCTCTCGCATGCAGTTCTAGTCATAGGCGTATGCATGTTGATCACCAAAATGGGGGCTGAATTTTGAAAGTCACCAACAAACAAATATACAACCCTACTTGGAACTAAAGTGAACGATATATCAGCGACGGAAAGCAAATGTGATTTACGCGAAGTAGTTCCAACATGGCAACCCAAGTAGTTTGTTAACGACACACGATGCATGCAGGTGATTGAATGACTTTACCGGTTGACCCCTAAAAGAAATGCAATGAATGGTCTGTATCTTAGAGCTGATATATCGACGTAGGCCCAATGAAGGAAGTAAAATAAGTTCTTGTTTTGAATGAGAATTTTCGAGATTTGCTCTGCTTTCATTGTACACTGGGCCTTGGTGGCAGAACACGATGGCTCTCTTTTGGTCTTACACGCATTTCGATGAAATTCACTTGCCTTCGGTATTACTCTGGAGTTATGAGGATGAGTTCACCACTAACTCGCCAAAGGTGGGTCAAACTGGCCACCAGCGTGTAAGTGAATACTTCTTTAGCATTCTTTACGCTAAACAACAATCCCTTAAAATCAAAGCGCACAAATCAAATTTAAACTTTGGTTTAAACTTTAAACTTTACACTTTCAATCGCTGTTTAGTGTTACATAATATGTGACATATTTAATCTCGGAGCCGCAGATAAAGGTAAAACAAAACAACAACACTAAAATAAAATATATAGGGCCTATCAGAGGAAACACCATTAACACTGTTCATTTTTTTTGCGAATTTTTCAAACCGAGAAAAATGGTTTTTAAACATTATATTTGATGGTGATCTTTTAGTGACCAAAAGAGTATCAGAGATATCACATTCATATTATTTCCCAGAAATAATTCGTTTCAAGGTCTATTTGGCAAATGCGTTCATGGATCTATATGTATATGTATATTGAATGATAAAATTTAGCAAATTTCACATGCATTTTACTTCAAAAACATCAATCGAATTAATCAAAACGTTAGTGTTTTCTTTCATCTTTGAAAAAAAACAAAAAGCAATGTTTAGCGGAACACAACTGACAGCTCTCGTTCCTTGCTGGAGGGCACTAGTTAGTCGGCCAGTTAGCATGTAATCTTCACGTGACACTGCCCCAGATCGGGCTGTTCTCAGAACACTGGTAGATGCGTTCAATTATACGAGTTCAGAGTTTCACATAGTTCACTCACTATGGTGAATATTTTAGGCCATTATCTTTTTCCTTGATTACAACAGCATATTTTGAGCCGAAAGTATGAAATCGGTTTGTTGAAGCGAACATTTTGACGATGGTATATAGAGTACACCGACATGCCCGGAATACTTCGGAAATAGTCTTTTTCAGAGAGGAAAAACAGCTTGGTAACCTGCCCAGCAGGCATGCATAAAATTCTGGTGTGCCTTAAACTTGAAAACAGACAGCCTTAAAACATAACCCGCATTTGTACGTAGTTATAGTCATTGTTTCTACACCTAACGCATGCACACAGCCATACCAAGCATGCCATATGTAACTCAGCGGGGGCTTCCGTGGCTCAGTAGGTTAGCACGCTAACACAGCGTAAGGACCCAGTGGTCTCACACTAATGCCGTCTCTGTGAGTTCAAGTCCAGCTCAGGCTGGCTTCCTTTCCGGGCCCACTTGGGAAGGTCTGTCGACCTGGGGATGGTCCTGGGTTTTCCCCGTTTCCTCCCATCATAGTGCTGGCCGCCATCGTATAAGTGAAATATTCTTGAGTAGGCCTGTTTACATACTATGCTGCTTGAAAGGCGTTTATAGTGTTTCAGCAGTGAGTAATATACTTTATACGACTTGCATTTTGTGTTCAAAATATCTTGTACATGTATCTTGCAGAAATGCATGTTATATATTAAAGGTATATAAGCACTTTCATGGAAGCGGCTTACAGGTCACTCGTTGGGTGTTGCGTTTGGTACTTGCGCACAGTCCCCTGGACAAACTAATGTCATAGCTCGGTATTTCTTGACAGCTTTTATAAATATACTTTCTAAAATATATATTCTAATTAAGACGTTAGCGTCCCGTTTGATGGTGATTTTTTAAGATGGGATTTCTTTGTTTTTAATTCTTATATAACGTGGAGAAACACACGATCGAGAAAAAATATTCCAGAATCAACTTGGTTTGATGGATCCATGCCGTTTGTTAAGTAATCTGCTGGGAAGACTATTGTAAAATAGTTAAAGGCTTCATTCTTGAACACTTCAAAAACTATATTTAACACCCAAAGCATAGATTTATGTTTGCTCCAATGTAAGGCAACGAACAATAAAACTTGTGGCTATACTGTTCTGTTCTGTTCAAAGGAATTACCCAGCTGAGGCAAAGGGAGATAAATTAATAAGAAACGAAACAAAGGCTGAGTTGTGAAGAGTTGATGCCCTTGGTTAACACTTTGTCGAATTTTGAACAATCATTCGCAACTTACGCTGCGTGTGACTTTGACACGGTTTTGTTCTTGTGGATCCATACTTTGTTGGGGACAAGACCACTGGATGATATATAATTATACATGTGCTTAAAGCTTCATTACGATGTGATTCTAGCATTCTATTCACTGCACAAAACACATCTCTCTTATTCTCATTTCACAGCTTAAAATAAAATAAAATAAAAAAAAAAACCCCAAAACATCCCCCCCCCAAAAAAAACACAACCCCCCCTCAAAAAAAACACCCCCCCCCCCAAAAAAAAAAAACCCACAACACGCAAGACCATTGTTTTATTTATTTATTTTATTGTCATTTGACAGTCATTAACACTATACCCAATATATTTTTGTTTTTTGCGGTCGCTGTGAGTTCAAGTCCAGCTGGCTTCAAGTGCTGGCTTCCTCTCCGGCCGTACGTGGGAAGATGTGTCAGCAACTTGCGGATGGGTGTGGTTTCCCCCGGGTTCTGCCAGGTTCCCTCTCACCATAATGCTGGTCGCCGTTGTATAAGTGAAATAATCTTGAGTAGTGCGTAAAACACCAATCAAATAAATAAATAAATAAATAGAAAAAGAGCGAGTTCAGTGTAAATTTATAGAAATTCCACAGAAAGTGCAGTAGTTTTTAACTGACGTGAGGTCCGGTGGTTCTGTGTGTCGCGAGGTGTTGGCTTCCTCTCCGGCCGTAAGTGGGAAGGTCTTGCAGCAACCTGCGGATGGTCGTGCGTTTCCTCCCACCATAATGCTGGCCGCCGTCGTATAAGTGAAATATTCATGAGTATTGCGTTAAACACCAATGAAATAAATAAATACATGTTTTTTTCTTACATTATGTTGGTGTCGGTGTTATGTGCTGATGTAACTGAAGAATCAGAAATCTGTACTTGTCATGACCATTATTTTAAAGGATACATGAAACGCTTGGGTTTTTTTTGTCTTAATGTATAGAGTTTAGGGTACGGCCTATAATATGAAAATACAACACTACTTTTCTGCATTCATTTTGGGGAGAGCACATGGCTTTAGACTAGAGTTGGGGGCACTAATATGGTCCCCTGGTTCAAGTGTATTCATTAATAAGGTCGTTTTCGAATATTATCGACAATGGACGGAAAAAATGTACAAAACAGATGGGTCATTAAGAAAGATTAAATATGCCTCAGAAATAAAGGTTTCCTTTTTTAATGTTTTGAGATATCTTTCTTTAGTGTCTTTAAAACCATACTCTTCGTTTTATGATGAAAATGTATCTATTTAAAGTCTGTCTGTCCTTTTTCATTTTCAGTATTTCTGCTTGTTCATACACATCATCAATTGGTTGTTCCCCTGGCCGTGCCTGGTAACGACAATCTAACTGCAAAAAGAAACTCGCGCACAGCAGTTCCAGTTCAGAAATTGCACCATTGTTTTCCGGTTATAAATAGGTGCGTATGGTACTAAATCAGTTGCTCCAAACAGAGCTGTATGTCAGGAGACAGCAACCATTGTCGATTTGACAGCAATATCTGGTCAAACAATGGTGTTATCAGCGCATGGGAGCCTTCTTAGTTAGGCCAGGGCTCCGTATTATGTGTAGAGAATAGCTGGCTTATGGTGACATTCCCTTGCCTTCTTCGAAAGATGCGGCAAAACGATGTACAGCCGCTCTTTCCTAGTTCTTCAAATCGATAACAGCAGTTCGGATGTGATGGCCCGGCATGGGACCTAATTTAATTACTCCTTGGAGGATTTGCTGGCTTGGTCAGCCAACGAATCCAACGGCAGCGCGTAAACCCGGCTTGGCAAAGGCTATTGCTGAAATCTGCTCCCTGGACAAATTATCAGTCAGCCGCTTCGGAAGAGAGGCAAGGCTGTCAGAAGCAATCGTTCTCGCCAGCCCAGTCAGAAGACTAATGTCGAGCGATTCACACCAGGGGACTGTGATCGTTTCACGAACGCTGATCGAGGTTTCTGAAATAACCAACAAACTCTCTTCTATACTTTGACACTTTCAGCATTTGTCTTATATTGGTTTCTCGGGAATTTACAAAAACAAACAGCAAGGGAAGTCGAAATACGTCATACGGTAAGAGCTGTGATAGTTTTTTGGGGCTAGTTACTTGCTTTTCTATTTATCTACATAGCAGAATCAGTATGTCCTGCTTATTCAGCTATAAAAAACCTGGTCATCACTGAATGCAATGTATAACGACCGCATCAAAATCTTTCAAATCGACTTTACGCCAACTCCAACATCAATGGCATTGTATAGCGTTGAACATGTGTGCTTCAGCACAACTGTTGATAATGGGAACTCGCAAGCACAGGCGACGTCTATGAGTAATGCTATTTGTCACGCACCGCCCTGAAAAGGCATCCAGCGCGTCAGCCATTGTAATCTCACAGACGACAAAATATAATCACATTAAGTTGTAACACTGATTTACTTTGTGTGCATCGTTAATTAGCAGACGACAGATTTTGAGTAATTAGCAGACAACGTATTTTGGACAGTGCGCCAATATACAAAGACACCCTGATGAGACGCATACCTCATATTGGTTAGACTTGGCATCACATGTTTTGGATGATACATTTCCTCGGTTGTACACATGCATTTTTGGAGCTTCTGGAATTCGCATAGGACGCAGCTACGAAAATTGTCACCAGACAAACATTTAAAAATTAATCCTCATTCATGAACATTCGCCTCTTTAGTAAGGAAATATCAAGTTTGGGCATCCTGCTGTGCAGTATAAGGTGAAACGGTTAAACATGTTGAAATCTTTGTTAATGATAAAAACTAAGTATCATATTACTGCTCAACCGCCTTCACATCGTCACAATGAACAACATATCCATGTGTTATCTGACATCACTACAGCAGTGTTTGTTATTCAACAGACATACAACCATTGACCTCGCCCTGCTGACTTCTTTGCGCTCAAGAGTGCTCTAATTAGTCCACGCATGCGTAAGATGCATAATCCGGAAATTGACAACTGAGATGAGGACGATGTTCGCCTTTATGAGGGTATTTCCAGGATAATTTTCTATATCAGGAGACCGAAGTCTCACGTGATTCCTCACGACTCATCAGATGTCACAACATAGAACAATAATGGCGTAATCCTGAAACTGAGTGATCAATAGAGATTAGCAAATGCACGGATAGAAACACACGTTAGGTTAAACATGATGAAGGTACGTCTTTGATTCATTGGATCTTCTCAAAAAAAAATAACGTTATAAATACTACCTCAATGGCATACTCTTGTTGACAGTTCTGGATCCGATTTGCTTACGTGCCAAACGGGCGGATGTCCTGTGATAAAGTATCAACAATCTATAACTCGATCATCCGAGCTACGTAACCATGCAGTATTCTCTTCCATTTGTCGATTGGAGTTAGTGATAAAACACGGTACGAGATATGCATGTGGCACGGAAATGAATAGGTGATTGCTGTCTTTGAACTGATCGTGACAACGAAAATAATCTGGGCGATAATAGCAGACCATGATTGCATAACTTGGAAAACAAAAGCTAGGGAATGTTGAAGCCATACTTAAATGGAAAGACACAGTTTTAAGATTCTCCATGGCACCGACTGCACCAGTTATTTTAAGGTTTTTGTCATCATAGGAAATATAGAGCATTTAATGATGATCAAAAAACTCTGCCCAGTCACACAGTCATGGGAAAAACAGCCTTGCGTTGTTGTTCCGACATTTCTAAAACATTAGGTCTCACATTACTCCGCCTCAGGATGAGCAGAAATATATAGAATTACTTAAAACTACTTGTATAGACATAGACTGCGAATTATACCTGACACGATATCAACTATAAGTCTTCATGTTGGTTTAGAATATAGAATCACATTTTCATTCAGAAAGAAATGCACAATATGTATTATTTGTTTCTTTGTAGAAACACAATCCTTTGTTGTAACAAAATGCAAATGGATCCCGTTTTAATTATGTTTTCAGTGGATCACAGTAAAAATGATTAAGGCATGTGACGTGTTTTAGTTCACTTTTCACCGAAGGTATACGGAGGTATTGATAATCTTTTTTCCTTTTTATATATCAAAACATGATACATAATGTCCTATTAATTTGACACGCATCACCATTGCATAGCCAATGATCTCTAAAATCACAAAACTTTAAATTTTGCTCTCAATAAAAATTATATCGAAATGATGTCCAGGATGCTTAGGGACTACTTTTCAGTACGCCTCTATATACGTCCTGATTAGCTTCACAGGGTGTTTTTACAGTGCCACTGAAAATGTCTTATGCGCTATTTCATGACGCCTACAGTGTTACTTCTACTGTCCGTCTGGACAGGAAGAAACCCATCTCCAATCATTCGAAGCGCTGCTTCTGATTAAATATTTACGATATGGTTACACCTCCACTGAGTGTGAACTGGCCTCCAGCTGGGCTTACAAGTGCATCTTGTTAAACTCAAGCTGTGGTCCTGATTGGTGTACTGTTGGCCGGGCGTGATCGTCTGCGGTAAAAGGCGCCTCGCAGACGAAATGTTGCTGTTCACGTTGATGCATTCCAGCCATGCTTTTATAAATGGCACAATCGTATATCCTTGAGATGGCGCCACAAACAACTGGAAATGATTCACACAACTCCGTTTATACCGTGCATACTGAAAATGGTTAATTTTGTCCTTGGTATTCGTTTTAAGTGTACAGATTCAAGTCTACATTCACCTCGAGGACACATCAGGGCTTCTGTACTATTACCGTTTTATATGTAGAAGACACAAAAAACCATAGCATGGATAGTAAAACCGTAACATGGTTAAAACCGGGATCTTGTTATTTAATCTCAGCTTAAGCGAAATTATTTTTAACTCTTCGTGTAAATGATCAAAATTAGCAACTTATCCTTTCACACGCCTGCTATTACCATGGCTCAGTCGGGACTAAATCAGTAAAATGCAGTTCTGTTAGCTATTAGACATTTATTATTAATTTATTACACATCTTTGGGCTAGAATTACTCAATATGCTGGTACTTTATACATATCCATTTATTCTACCGTCCGATATTAAATGGTTAATCAGGCTCTTGTGACTACTGCACTGGTTGTCAATATAACGGTTTATCTATTCATCTCGAAAGCAATGCGACCCGGTTTTCTGTTACATTCGTATATGCAGTACCTGACCAGCGCTTAAGCTCATTCGACTCATTTGACCTAGACATTCATTCAGGAAGTACAATCCATACTTGGCATAGGGATGTTGTCTACTCTGGGCACAACAGCTTTCCAACCCGTTATCTGAACATCGTGGTGTATCAGAAGACTTATTGAATACGGTTAAATAAATAAGTAAATAAATAAATAAGTAAATAAATAAATAGATAAATAAATAAATAAATAAATAAATAAATAAACTGTACTTGTACACTGAATTTAAGAGTTTAAATACGGTGATCTAAAGTCTGTGATCTGAATTTGGTTGATAGATTCTGAGTTCAACTGCATGCGAGATAGTTTATGTTAATTAGAACCATGGGTAAAGTCACTTACCACTGAGAGCATTTGTAAAATAATCGCATATGCCACATTTAAAGCGTGGTGGTGATATTACGGTGAAACAGTCAGTTCGTCAGGATAAGACTGTAAGCATTAAAGACACGAGTCATGACTAGAGTCAATAAAGTCTCTCTACCAGTCCGTCGATCAATCATTCACTTATTCAGTGTGCCAGTCAGTCAGTTAATCAATGATGTACTCATTATGCCAGTCAGTGAATGAACCATTTACATAACACACGTCAGTCAGTCATTGGCTTGGGACGGTTTGTTAGTAAATCACAGAATCATGCATGGGTAGTCTTGTCGTTTTACTGCTTTGTCCATCGGCTTTCTTTCATATATTGACCATTTATTATATATTATACAAACATCCCTGATACGAGATCCCTCATTTTGCTGAATCCCCGAAATATCATCTTTTAACATTAGCATGAATAGGGATTTTAATGGTAAAACGATAGTGTTTTTTTTTCACCTTGGCAAGTTATTACTTATATACCTGCTCTTGGTACAAATAGTTTTTGTAACACAAGAAGAGGGTTTTAGCGACTGGAATGTAGGCCCAAAAAGAAAGTTATATCTCAGTTTGTCTCATCAATCGAAAGTGTTTTTAAAGGGAATCTAAGAATTCCACTGCACACTAACAAAGCGATCCTTGATAGGACACCACACGACTAGGAAGTATCGTTAGTGTAAACGTAGTTAGCTTCAGACAACATTTGTTTAGCGAGTTGAGGGGTTTTCCAATACACCAATGCTTCAACAAGACTAAATTAAGTTTACTTTGATGCTACGAAATGCAAAAATTGTTTCTAGCGTTTTCCTTTGATCTCCATTCCGCTGCCAAAATGCTTTGGCTGTTAAGTCTTAGTTTGTAGTCATACTGTAACTTCTCTAGGATCGATGTATAACAAGTAAAACGCATCAAAGAGCGGAGACCTTCGTTCGGCTCTGTGCTTTCGAGTGATCTGTGGTTAGTGAAATCTTGCTCCTGCATTCCGCTCCATGACCAGCGCAAAGTTAGTCGGTCGTTTGGCTAATGGTTGCGAGCTATTTAACAAGATATACGTGTTCACAACCAACGTTTTCAGCTCCCTGCGAAATAAGACACAATGATTGCTCCATACCATGGGGATTCCAACTGAAATCAATAGCCCATTGTTTGCGGATCTAGTCACCAGCTTACAGGCCTGGTACTGATTCGAGTGCAAGTGTCCAACGCATGCGCGAGTCAGAGACACGAGTTTAGGTAACACGACCTTAGTGAACAAATTATGCTCTGTCATCAGATGCATAATGGTTAATTATATATGTATGACACGGGTCGAATGGGGTGAATTTAATTACATTCTTGCCAGTTTTTGTGCCTCAGACCACGAGCACCTAACAGTATACAGTTGCATGAGTCATTTAACTCTACAGTTACCTGGGATGATTAAATATCAATGACGGTGAACGGTCATCATTTTAAGAATTAAGATCTGCCGATAAAGTGTTAGTAAATTGTGGATGGGAAACAGAAGTCCAGTCAATTCAGGACAATACGAATGTTTTTATAGGAGACCTATAATAATAATAATAATAAATAATGAAAACCCTCCGCCGTATCAACACATTTTTTTTCTTACCATAAGTGTCCTTTTCCTTTATTTTATCAACATTACACTTAAGCGAGTGAAGACAACATTTGTGATCACTACACACACAACTTTCATTGCCCGATGGAGGTAGCACTGTAGGCTATTGCAGTTTTAAGCCCATTTTCCATACGTTTTTGGAGGTGTAAAAGACCTTTTGGCCAACGGGTTAAGACAGCTACATTTTAAGACAGCGAGAGAGAAAGAAAACCCCAGCATCTGTTGCAATGAACTTACTATTTAATGTACTTTAGAACACCCCAGTCATATGTAGGATTGTGCGATTGAATTTGAAAATATGAAAATATAAAGGTAGTTATTTCAGCGAAGGCAGATTATGCCATCTTATTTACTCTCTTTTAAAGTGAAACTTGAACGTAGAGATGGTGTGAGCAGATTGAGTCTTGAGCTCAGAAGAATGAATGACTAGTCCCAATGTTGTATATACGAGAGACGGAGTGAGACTCATTGTTTGTCTCAAGGAAAGCTTATACAGCTCCACAACACAAAGCGGCCCAAAGCGTTGTTCTCTTTTATTCGGTACTTAACACGTATACATTTCAGTGTAGGTGTGTTATAAAACATTTATGTATTTGTACAGCAGAAAACAGTGTGTTTTCCCCACGATTTATGTGTCTTTGTCTATCGGCTTTTACAATCTTGTACTTTAATATACGATATGTGTTGAGTCGGTGCTTCGAAGGTAATAGCTATTATTGTCAGGGAACACATACAATTAAGATAATATGTTAACTTGTGAGGTCGAATATCATGAAGTTCACGTTTTCCAGGTTGATGTTCCTTAAAGATGCCATCCCAACTAAATTCCTTTTAACCTTTATTCTTCCAGAGGTGAATTCTATTGATACTGGACAAAAGTGCAGCGCTACCAAAAGACTTTCCCGAACAATACTGCAATAAATCGTGTCCAAGTATAACAATTTTGAAGTTGAAAGTCTCTGCGTTAATAATTCGACTCAGTTGAGAAACCTGTCGCCATGCAAAATCTCCCCGTGCCTCTTTGCTGAAAGACACAAGTGCAAAAATAATGAACGGATCAAACCAATCCTTTCCTGCTCCTGCAGTTTACATTTCTTTAAGCCTTTGACGTGGCATCTGTTTCCGAATCATGGGATTTAGGGAAGGTGAAAAAGTTATAAAGACGCAGGCTTTAAAACAGCTTTGTCAAAGATTTCTCGACCATATTATAATCTCCATTGTCAGGATTCCTTGAGTTGTGGTATCTGTGTCATTAAAAACTAACTCCAGTAAAACTATAAGTCTTCCTTGAACTTGATAGTGGCACCATTATAGTTTAGGGCTGGCCCATTCACACAGTTAGAAACTTTTTAGGATTAATCTGAACTTTGTTATTTCACAAAGACAAGGTGAAAGGTTTCTCATTTACGTCATACCTTAATGATGCCCAATTAAGCACTGTTGATTCTTATTTTTCTTGCTCCGCATGTCTTTGTGTAGCTTGCATAACTTTCAGTTCATTTCCAATTGGCCTAATGCCAATCATAAAGGGTAAATAAAAAGAAAAACGATCTCTTGTTGTAGTAAACCATTTTCTTTCTTTTCTCTGAAAACAAAATTAATTAGAACGCTTTTTAACAATAATGTAAATGAAGGACCCCAGCCCTTCCGCTGTGGCACCTTTGATTAGCAGATTGGGCCTTAACATGTCAATGGGGAGAGACGTACCCTGGTGTACAATTCACTAAACATTACAAACACTACACTAGATCACGATGCCCATGTGGTTGCTTTGACTGGAAAAGCTGATAAACATTTGTTATGTTGGTATGTTTACCATATGACGTCATTAGTATGCCCCTTATCGTCAATTTGTCAGCCTTTGAAGGTCGGGGTGATTCAGATGCGTCTCGATAATGTAACGACTACTCACAAGCCCATTGCAAATTACTTTGAACATAAGAGCGTATGACGTAAAAGATATGACTTCTTTTGGGTTTATCGTCTAGAGGTTTCTTAAAAAAAACTCACATGAAAGTAATAAAGTTTTGGTTGAATGATTGTGTTTTTGAAATGACAAAAGGGAATTACCGAACAAACGGACACCTTCAAAGTAAAACAATACTAAGTTGGTTTGGGCTTCGACTGGATCTCTTACTATAACAGCCGGTTGGAAAATCGATGGTCTTGTTTTGCTGGCATTTGGTATAATTGTGTTGCCATAGCACCGGACATCATTTCTTTACCTTTTCCAGGGTGCATGGATTAGCTGGATATGACCCAGAATTAATTAGTCGGACTTCCTTTTCCGAGAATTATGCGTATTTTGCTGACAATTTCTGATGACTTGCCACCGTCGTCAGTACATAGCCAAGAAACTAAAGAATTTGAGCCAAGGGATATAATCAGTATTAAGGCGCTTTGCGATGACGATGTGATTGTGGTTTATTCGCTTTTGCATTCTTTCACTGAGTGTGTTAGAGACAATGTGCTATTCTCAGTAAGTATTCCACAGCAATAAACCGTTATTTTATCACGTCATTGAGCAGGTAGATTGACATTATCATGTAAGAAACCTATTTGTTTTGACCCTTTGCTCTTTGACAAAACCGACATTGACAGTATCCGTCTGGTGAAGTACCTTGTATTAATATTAACGGGCCAAATAAAATAAACGTCAATGGCGATTTTTGAAGTGAAGCTATAACCCATAAACAAAAGATAAATATTGGCAAACCATTGATGATTGACAGATATAAGGAACCAATCCTATTCCACGTGGGGAATATAGCTTGTGCTGAGAGCTGAGAGAATGTACATTCGACCACAATTGAGGTCATAGAATGAATTTAAAAATTAAATAATTAAAACTGTTTCGCGTACCTAAGTTATACAACTCGCATTATATTCGTTTTTAGACTTAAGTTATACAGCGCGCATTATATTCGCTTTTAGACATTAGATATACAGCTCGCATTGTATTCGCTTTGTACATAAGGTATACAGCTCCAAGTATATTAGCTTTTAGACTAAGGTGCTAATTCCAAACATGCTTGTGATTTTCTAAGGATGGTTCTAAGACCAGTTTTTATGGTGTTTTTGTAGTGGAATGATATACGCTTTTGTTACAAAATTATTCATACATGTGTTACAAAGATGTTCAGAAGGCCTGACTACTAAAACTTCTTCAAAGAAAAAAACAATCTTTTGCACAAGTAAAGGTCATAGTACTCTACTTGTGGATATGTTATTCTCCTGTACATGGTAAATTTGAGTTTATTAACTCAATTGGAAGACAAATGGAAGCACCATTACTGAAGACTAGTAAACTTGCCCCTCATTTCATGAAACCAGCGCCATTGGTGGTTGCATAGTTTTGCGGAGTGATGGTTTTGTGGGAAGTCTATGTCAACAATACTGGGCGAGGAACGCGTATGGCTTAGCCTCGTCACATATCAATTTGGATACTCGACGTCTAAAAAGTAGGGACCGCAAACAGAGAAGGCTGGCGGATAAAGTGACAGTCTTGGAGTTCACTGAGTGGATTTATGGCGGACATCAACCAAGTAGCGTATGTCTGGGCACGTCTTCAGTCTGGAGGCATACGGAGAGATTCCCAGAGGAGAAAATATAGTATCAATAAAATGTCCTACATCAGCTTTAACCATTGCCAGTCCGCCTTGGTCTACCTTTATGGTCCACCAATTTCCGGACCCTCTTGGTCAACCCATAGTCAACCCATTTTCGGACCATCTTGGTCAACCCTCTCAGTCAACTTTATTAATTAACCCCCTTAGAACACCTTTATTATTTACTTTAACTTATTATAACTTTACAAATTCTTTTGAAATTGATTAAAGGCACTGATATGTAGTGGAGAATCAACTGTTGCGAGTTGTTTTTCCTACAAAATTATGTGTGTAGTAACGTAACAAATATCGATTCTTTTTTGAAGTGTCGCGCGGTGTAATTTCAAACAGATATTAAAAAAACGTTACATCACGATTAGCGTGAATGAATGCTCTTTCGTGCCGCCTGAGCAACATTATTTGCGAAGTGGAATATAATATGTAGCATGGTGGATCTTTAGTGACAATGTTACATGAAATTTTAGTGCAACAGCGTTAGAGCTTTTAGCCACCGGGAGTCCAGTCGGTTGCAAATATGTATAGATTACTACTGGGTGTGTAAGATTATGGACTCGGTCTATGATTAGTTATGCGGGAAAGTAAATCTGAATTGATTTAATCTTACATACGATCTATGGAAGTCTGATAGTATATAACACAACCTCTGTCACATTGACACAGCCAGGCCTCGAGATTTCCATATTCGTATTCAGAATGCTACAATTTAGACCCACCAGTTCACCTTGTTGTTCACATTTGTACTTAAGAGAATTGATGGCCTTACTCTGCCTTTTCTCACAATGGCAACATTTGGTGTATTTGAAATGAGGCGAAGAAAGAAAAAAATTTCACATTGATCAGAAACGAACGGACCCTTCATATTTAACATTCTTATGATCGGTTACACAAAGGATTGACGTCACAACAAAACTGAGAAGGTCGCATGGTCTTCCCGGATAGCTCAGTTGGATATTTGAATGTTTGCTTTGTTTTCGTGATTTCGAATCAATCTCAACCGTATACCAGTCGAAGGCGCACTCAGGTGGTACAAGTCGTCACTCGTGACCACTCAAACTCGCAAGCGTGGATTCTTGAAAAATAATCAACTGCGCAGACAGTAGCCTGACGTCACAGCAAATGTTTAATTGTTGAGAAACATAACATTTTTATTCATCTTCTAAAATTAGTTAATTAGAGCATGAGGTTTACTTTCACATCATTTGCAATAGCAGATCTTGTTCTAGAATGTGAGATACAGAGTTTATGCATTGAAGATGCGCTAATTTACATACAAAATTTACTATGGTATACCACAATCAAGGCATATTTCAGCGAATACATATATCAGTTATTTTTGATATATTGTTCAACAAAAAATCTTGAAGGATTAAGAATTGTGGATGTTAAATTGAAGAACACATGTATTTAAACCGATATCAAATTTCGACGGCCATAATGCTGGCCGCCGTCGTATAAGTGAAATATTCTTGAGTACGGCGTAAAACACCAATCAAATAAATAAATAAATAAACAAATTCCGAAAATACTATTTACAGCTGAGCATCTAGAGTACTGCTTGGAAATCGAATTGCTAAAAGGGTTTTACTAGCATACAAAAAATATGGCAGCTTCAAGCGCGTGTTTTATTACATTTTTTGAAGAACGTAACTTGCGGCGTGATACAAAACTACACCATCTTCCAGGAAACACTAACGCCTGTATTTCACTGCTTATGACTCGGGGCACAAAGAAATTGGAGTTTTGATATTTTTAGCTAAGAAATTACATGCGCTTTCAAGGCATACAGTTCGAGGATCTCATCACCCTGTCACATAGAGACGTTTAGGGAACAGTGTCATGGAAACCACTGACCTGGTGTTAAATTCGGCGATGGCTCTTTGTAGGCTTAAAGATACAAACATGTATTTTTAGCACATTTTATGTTCGTTAATGGCTACGTTGACGTCACTAACTGTGATAAAGGTGACATATATGACGAAAATTGTCTTAAATTCCTCTCGGCTGTATCGGAATTTAACCAGATAAAGAAATTATGTGGTAACAACGTATTGTACGTTCAGTGCTTTTAAGAGTCACCCAAAATACGATGGACTCTATTGTCTCGCTAACATTTGACATGTCGGTCTTGTTTCCCTATACACGGAAATTACGTGAAGAGCTTAATGCTCAGCAACTTTAAACGTAGTTGTAATGACTCACGGAATACCGTTCGTTAGATATGCTTTTTGCAACAAAGCAATTTGTTTCCAAGAAATAGACAGAATCCTTGCAACAGTCAAATGATGAACTCGTCTTTAATTTATATCATTATACATTTGATCAGCGGTAATCAAATTTAACGAGCTTTGGATGATTTACTTATTTATTTGATAAGCGTTTAACACTCAGCTCTCGTAGTACATATTACTTATGTGACCGCGCTAGATAGGGCCTGGATGGAAGCACCGCCCATCATCACGTGTCGGACAGATATCCTGATGTTAGTCGCGACCTGCTGGAGCTTGATTTCAGCAAAAATCTCCTTGATAAAGGGGAGTCCCTCGCCCCTAATGTTCATGAAATATCCTCATGTAGAGTCGCGACCTGCCGGAGCTTGATTTCAACAAGAAACCTCCTTGATAATAGGGAGTCCCTGGCCCTTACTGTCCGAGGGGGCTTGATGATAATAAAGCGCTCGACGATATCAGTAACTTGCAAAAAGCTGGTGGTTTAACCAACGCAGCCCGGTTTCCTCCAATCATAAAGCTAACAGCTGTGATGGTGCAAGTAAAGAATTCTTTGAGTACGCCATTAAACAACAAACGAATAATTCAAATTGACATCTTGGAGAGAAGTTACATAAGTTTTTGCTACATTCATGGATGCATTGAAAGATACATGGAAACTGTTTCCTTTAATCATGTTGACCATTCATCGAAATTCATCTTCACTTGTGAGTTTATCTACAATTTCAAAGACGAAAAAGCAGGAAAACTGACCAAAATGAAGGTCGGCCATGGAGGCGTTAGGACTTAGATTTCGATGGGAATACTGTATGGAGTATCTGTATTGAGTGGTCGTCAATTTGTGGTCGGAAGGCATCATTAACGTAGCATTATACACTTGTAAATCTTATCCGCTTGCAATAATAAAAAAGAAATGGGAAACTCGATTGGCTGCCTTCAGTATAGTTATCGACTAGTTTGATGATTTCCACAGAAAATAGCCAGCTCATTGTGAGCTTTGGGTTTATTAAGGTCAACATCTTGAACCGCCTTCTTCTTGTTGCGAATGAACGAGAGATAAACCCTGCGGTTTTCGGCTAGGACTTGCGTGCATTAGGCGCCGATAACCACTTTACTTCATGATCACCCCAATTTATGCGAGACGCTGTCGAACTGTCGATTTCCCCACCGAGAGATGAGACCGTAGGCGTTTCCTTCGCAACCCAGTCTCCTCGGTTACGTTTAAAGATTGTGACAAGGCCTGTCAAGTCAACCTTGCTCAATAATTAAAAGAGAGAGAGATTCTCTTGGCAGAAGTCTTAAGACGAGGTGTAGATTGCAGGCCTACACTTTCTACTGAAAATGATGGGAATATATAGGGGCAGCTGTTGTTTTATAAGTGCTAGTATTACCAGGCACGCAAAACGATTGGCTGAAGCGCTAGGAGTATATACATTTTTTATAACAGTTTTGTCTTGTTTTCTTGGATTCTTGCACGAAGGCGTTTTCAGCCGTTCTCAGGTATTTCTGAAGTTCTGAAGGGCAAAAACTAGAAGAAAAAATAAACTTTTTGACATTAAAGTGAAAATAAGTATGGTCGAGCTGATTTGAAAAGGGTTTGTGGTGCTGGCCTGGGGAGTGGGGAAGGATAGGTGCCGTTAGAGTGGATATCTTTTCCTCCCATGCATTCAAACCAAAATCCATAATCGATAATATTTTCTGTTACAGAGAGTTTCACATCGTCATGCATTCATGTACGTATACGTATACCAGTACGTCACCACTTTTTGTTGTCTCTCAATGTGACATATATCCCTTGTACACAGACATGGATTTAGAGAGGTAGTTTCGTTTGTTCTGCTATGAATTGTAAGCAAACTATTCTCATAACACACCTGCTGTTTTGTTTGGTAAAATTAAATGACCTTTTCATTGAAAAATAAGCAAAAAGCAGAATTTACTAAAAATAATCAGCGTTCTCCTCGACGATTTAAGGCATGAAAATAGTGAGAACAGAAGCTTGTTCATGGGTAAATGCAAGCTGTTGCTGTCATGGTATTCGTGTCCATATATTTATAGCCTCGCGAATCTTCTCTCCGCATGATGAAGCCATACTTTACGTACCTCCCACGTCCTACCTTGATCCAGCTCATTAGGCTTTGCTTCATTATTAGCTAGTTTTTGTACAGCCAGTTTAAACTGCTGAATTAATCGCTAGTTTGATATTAGCTGGTAAATATTGCTACACGCAAAAAACGCTTGTGTAAAAATTAACACCACAACTTGTGTTGTTTTCATTCAGCACAGAAATGTGTTACCACCAACACAAACATGCGTTAAATATGATCAAAAAATTAGGTAATTCATACAGTACAACAAAACCTTGTATATTTTTCAATAAGTTTTGTATATAACATCCAACACATTTTGTGTTAATTTTCTTGAACATAAGATAGAGTTGTCCAAATATGGTCCTAGGTTTTTGTTGTAAAGAACACAGGTTTGTGTTTATATAACACAATTGTTTTTGTGTGTTGCCCAGGTCCATGGGAGATGTCCATGCTTAATGTGTAACATAGGTGCAGGCGTACTTAGTTATCTTAATCCTATTTAAATCTTCATTGGAAAACATATGAGATAACATCTTTGAGAGTAAAGCCAGAGCAGCGTCAACAGTGTGATAGTTGGCAAATAGTCACACGTAACCAGTGAAGCAGTGAAATAGGGTTTAATTTTAACTGTTCATGTAGATGTTTTTTAAATAGTAGCCACTTAGGTTACATGGCAAAACCGGAAATAGGTAAAGAAAAAGCAAAGAGATCAGAACCCCTCTTTATTCTTCTTTTTACGATATAAAAGACTACCGGTAGGTCATATCATGGAGAGTAAAACCAGAAGAGCAGTTTGCAGATCCAGCCGATTGTCACATTGGACAGTAGATATAAGATACATATTCTGTCGTTTTGCACGAAACCGTTGCGGTCGGACACCATTTGTATGCTTGTACTTGAAGGCCGGTTGAATATCCAACTTTTTTCTTGTTTTTTTTTTTTAATCCAAACGCCGGGCCGTTGACGTAAAATAGACAAATATATGAACACCGTTGCACCCACCTCTTTTCTTCACCTGCTAAAATGACTGCTTTTAATATTGCCATAAAAGAATATTCTAGCAAAAACATTCTGCCAAATTCGGTACATCTGTGTCAGTCAGTCGTTAGTCAGGCACTGTGTCAGTTACATGTATCTTGTCAGCCACTGTGTCAATCAGCCACTGTGTCAGTCAGTCAGTCAGCTTCTGTGTCAGTCAGCCACCATGTCAATTACATACATCTAGTCAGCCACTGTGTCAGTCAGTCAGCTACTCATACAACCACTGTGTCAGTTACTCATTCAATCCCTGCGTCAGTTTGTTAGCCATTGTGTCTGTTGCTCATACAACCACTGTGTCAGTTACTCATTCAATCACTGTGTCAGTTTGTTAGCCACTGTGTCTGTTGCTCATACAACCACTGTGTCAGTTATTCATTCGACCACTGCGTCAGTTAGTTACCCACTGCGACAAGCAGCTAGTCAGTAACTGTCACAGACAGAAACTGGATCAGTCAGTTGGTCAGTCATTCAGTCACTGTGTCAACCACTGTGTCAGTCAACCACTCAGCCATTCAGCTATTCAGCCAGTTTGTGTCAGAAAAATAGTCATGTAATTCGCCCAGTCTGAAAAATCTTTGAAACAACGAATTGAGCCTCGCTGCGAAACACCCAATTTATATATGTCAACTTGCCGGCTAATCGACTGGGTGGATTAAAGGCAGGGCTGCAATACTTCATCACTCCACTTACAGTTGGTGTATAACCAGACTTTTACACTAATGCCCAAGAATCAGTAAAATGAAGACAATTTCCTCTCAACCTCGAGCTGTTTGACCTGTCTGGCTCATTATCTTGAATGAATTATTATGAAATGAAAACAAATCATCGGAATCGACCAACTCACTCTTTTTGACTCATTTATATTCTCGGGTTACGATAAATCGTTGTATTTTAAGCTATCGTCGTGAGTGACTCGAATAAGTACAAACACGAAATGACACTTGAATGAATCTTTTTTTTTTCTTGTTCACGCTCGTACTTCTAGAAATTACAGCCGATTAGGTTTTTCTAAATTAAGCCCGGGTCTTTTATAGCGAACACATCCTGTGCGCAGTCACCACTGTTGAACCCGAGTCACAATCTTTACGCATGATTTCATATGAAACCCCATTCTATCTGGCTAATTAATGGCTCACATTACTAGTCATAGTTAAAGTGTTGCGCAAACTTGACAGAATGTGTTTTGTTAAGACACGGTTGATTTACGGTTGTCGATAAGTTACACCGCAGTACGCTATGGTATGATTAATATCTGTTGTATGAAACACTGAATAGTTCCAAAAGCATTTCAGAAAAATTGCATGTGAAAAAAACTCAAGAACAACAAAATTACTTGAAATAATGTAAAAAATATACATCTAAATGACAAAAATAAATACCATCACGTAAACTGCATTTTTTTTCTATTGCTGTGTAGAGCAGTGTGTGGTACGGATGGCAGTAATAATCCCGCAAAACCTCGTAATCTCTCACGTCACCCACCATCCAGTATCGAAAGAGATAAAAGGATCTAGATACAACATGCGTAGGTACACAATATACTCATGAACCCTGCCCTGCTCTCCTTTACATGACTTGCTCTGAAACGTCCTCCTGTTCCGTATTTAAACAACAGAACGTGGAGAAAACTTGGTGTAAGAGAAGAATAGTTTTGCACACAAGCAGTACCGCGAATGTTTTTAACACTTCCACCGTGGCGCTGTTTGCTGCACGTCATGTCGGTAACACGAAGCAGACGAAATTCTCCACGAAGAGTACAGCACAGAATTAGACAGAGCTGCTATTCCTTGACCAATGCGATCACGTGATCGATTCAAGGTTTGGTTGTTCGGATATGGCATGTCCCATATAACCGGTGAAAAGCGACCATTTCTCCCTGCGCCTTGGACAGATTGCTCCACTTGTAATCCTGACCACCTCTGCATTATGTAATTATTTCGGAGTTCTGGATAAACCCCAAATCAGAGAAGCAAATACAGAGTGAATTGCGTTCTTTGGTACCTTATCATAGCCGTTATTTCTCTCCGGTCAGTTTCGTTCCGTTCATACATCGGTGATCCTTTGTCAGTCATACAATCGCCCGATCCGTTCATCGGTCTTCGTTCCTCGGTGTGGCTCTGGGATTTTGTGGCTATTGGTGCGTAGCGGTTCTCGGTCTTAATTCGTTCTTCAGTAAGAGTTTTGTGGTCATCAGCACATAATGGTTCTCTGTCTTAAGTTGTTCTTCAGTGAGAGTTTTGTGGTCATCCGTACATAGCGGTTCTCTGTCTTAATTCGTTCTTCAGTAAGAATTTTGTGGCCATTGGTATGTAACGTTTTTCGGCCTTAATTCGTTATTCACTCAGAGTTTTTAGGTCATCGGTACATTGAGGCTCTCGGTGGTAATTGGTCTTCTGTACCTAACACTTTTCGCTCTGTTCATAGCTGCATTCATGTGTTCATTTTCCATACATTCTATGTTTCTATATTCTATATTCAGTGTCCGATTCTAAATTTAACATTCATACATTTAAACGTTAAAATAAATGAATCGTGTTCCTTACCGTGTAATACTGCCTTGTAGGCTATGGTCCTCTTAATGGTGATGAAAACAAAAGGTTCTCGGGTTCGTTACCAAGAATAAGAACATATTTTTGATCATGGAATGATCGGTCTTCGCTCCTCGGTCATATATGAATTAGGAAACAATGGCATCGCCAAAAGCTTTCTTTGATCTGCTCATTATACACTCCCAAGGTACACAATATACACTGATCATGAACGTTTTTCCGAAAGTGACAATCTCAAACTCAGTAATATGAATATAATCAATAAATCCAGCCCTATAATTTAAACACTTGTAATGAATGAAAATGATTCAGTGGAAGAAAGAAGACAAATAAGAAAAGATAATTTCATATATATTGTTTTCAGTGATATTTAACTTTATTTTTCGTTTTCTTTCAGTTAAGACTGTTGAATGTTACCGATCTTTTCCTGCTTACCATACTGAAATAATAACGCTTAATTTTGTCAGCCTAATGAATGCTAGCGAAGCTGTGTGTATTCACGGTAGAGTATTAATACATTAACCAGGCCTATACTGGTGGGCTAAGCATCCCCGAGGTCTGGTGCCTTTGCCTTGTTTTACTGTTATTGTATGCTAAATGTGACGAAAACACAGCATTTTGAGTAATTTTAAACCAACGACGTCTAAAAAATTACAGTTAACATCACTGCATTTTGAGTTACTCAGTTCTGCTTAAACGATGGTCATACCCAAGACGTCATTTGATTTGTTTATTTTGATTGGTGTTTTACGCCGTACTCAAGAATATTTCACTTATACGACGGCGGCCAACATTATAGTGTGAGGACCGCATTGGGCCCCTAGGTCATTACGCTGCACTAGCGCGCAAACCAACTGAGCCACGGAGGCCCTAAATGAGGTAACAAAGAGACAAAGAGACCCTATTTCACCAGTTACGTGTGACCATTTGCCAATAACCACACTGTCGTCGCTGTTCTGGATTTACTCTCTATTTTGTAAATCTTTTGTTGGATTGGAAACCCCCAGGCCCAAGTAGAGATGGATGCAGTTTTCTTATTTAGTAATAAATATTTGCAGGCAAGTATAGTCTAGTAGCCTATATATGCAGTTCCTAGTAGCAATGTCGCTGGTTTGGAAAACTTTATTAATCTTCCTGTGGTGTCTAAGGTATTTTACATCAATCGTATATTTCATGTGAGACATCTTCCTTGTCATATTGAAGTGAAGTGCAAATGCATTGGAACATCGATACTGTAGTTTCAGTTTTCTGTGACCTCTTTGACTTGACATCGCCTGGCATCAAACTGCTAACCTCAAACCAAATTCATTCACGCCTAGAGATACAGTTATAATTGTGTATTTAACGGACACTGTTATCTGGTATTAACGTTATTCCATATAGACGATTGTATCTGACCTATTCCCATAGATAAGATGGCCTCATCGGGGTTCCATACGTTGGATACTACTGATAATTGATGTACAGGCATGTTGTCCTTACATCGGTGGTGCATAGTATACCAGAGAATGTAGAGCATACATGTACCAACAAGCGTATAAAAATGCAAGGGTCAGCAAAGTTTACACAACACTTCAGTACATCATGATTCAACATGCAAGTCGATATATCACAAATATTGTCTCTATCGATATGAGATGGAAATAACGCAGTAAGGACAGGGGGTTATTTAATACTTTTGGCGTTATGATATGATTTATTCTGAAGAATTCATATATTCTGACAATGCCCTGTACATCAAATGAACACGTAACTTATATGTAAAGGTATTCTATTTGACATATAAATTAAGAAATATAGTATTTTATTATAACAGTATTTAAAATTTTGAGAAACCGGAGATTGGGACACTGCATTCTTTTGTTAAAGAAGCTGGAAAGAACTTTCGTCAGTTAGCAAGGCAATAATGGTTGATGCGCAGATCACATGCTGTGACCTGGCTATCAAATAATAAAAAAAGGAGAAATCCATCTCGAACAACATGAACAAAAGCAATATCGCCGTCCTCCCGAAGAACAGCTCATATTAGTTGCGAAACGCATTAATAAACAAGAGAGAGAGATTCCGTATACCTTAGAGCTGCGTTAAAAAATTTGCAAACGCTCAGTGAATTATAAATTCAAGCATAGAGATACAGACCCACAATGGCTTTGACAATCCATGCGCCTGTCTGTAAGTTACCTTGATCTTGTACTGCAAAATTTCTACCGAATGTAGTGAGCGCTGAACGGGTTTTGGTTAATTCTACCGCTTGGCCAAGGTCGTCGAGTTCGGTATAGGTTTGGCTAGTTCTGAAAAAGGTTTAAAAAGGCAGTGGGCTTAATACTGAAATCGAATCCTCATTGCTCCCACCCCCGACAATTGTCTAAACTGGCCATTAGCCGTTGTATTGTACCCACCCACTGTTGATGGATGGCGCTGCACTTACTTCACTGTGTCATCTCGGTGATTTGTTTTCGGTGAACACGGGCGCCGGTTCGCTACTAATATAATTGCTTGGAGATATGTGGGCCTCTGACAAATTGGGGTCAATGAAGCAAGGCTTTTGTTTTGTTGAAGTCGGATTAGTATTAATGGATTTCCAGTGAATACAGGCTTCTTCCAATCCCAACAGGTCAGTGAGTATGTTCTGGTAGCGATACCAGGAAAGCTATCACACCCAGCAGTCTTTATCGTCAACAAGGATTTACAAGTGAGTTGCTTTTGATTAGATTTCTCCGTCTTATAAATCCACTTGCCATGTTAATCTAATTAGCCTAAGCAATGTCCTGATACACTATACTTCTTGTCCTTTGAGGATGAGCCTCCAAGCTTGCGTGACTAACATAAATCCTATTTAAACCATATTGGTTACAGGCAGTCATATTAGTTTTGTGGGTTGGGTTGCACATTTATAAATGTTAAGACAAAGACATCTCAAGCGTTTATATACACTGAAAAATTTATAAGGTTTATAGGTGTGCAGCATAATCAATATTTTTGATTTTAGACCCTTGAAATCCCGCCATAAGTGCCATAAGAAAAAATAAATCAAGGCAATTTCGACTTAAACAGAGAATGCAGATGTCTTTTATCATCTGACCTCATATGGTTGGTCGATAGGGAATGCATTATATACCAATAAAATTGCTGTCACTTATCACGTGATTCCATGATGTTTATTTTCAAAATGCACGGCGGTCATTATCTCCTGAATAGTTAACTCCCTTCCGGTTGCTGCTGAATTGTGGTGACCAACTGTAATATGTATGAGCTTTCAAGACAACATAAAAGGTCTTTCGGTGGTTCTAATATACCCATGTGTTATGCATTACATATATATAATCTCACGTGATTCACATTTATTAATAAGATTAGAACATCTATTAAATAAACAGACAATATAGATATTTCCCATTAGAACAGTGGATTGTCCCGTGAGACGTCGTTACTCATATCTTCCACTCTCCAATGCTCCCACGTGCGCCTCCATCATTTCTGGTGTTAGGGCTATTATGACAATTAAATAAGATGACCCTCTATATGTATTTCCCCATGTGAACCTTGCATATTACATAGACCACGCCGAATCTGACGGATGACCATCTGAATTGGTTTTCGATTTCTGTGTGATGTGTCAGCCTCTACGTTCAGGATATCGATTAAACAATACATGCTCCTACTTCCACCGAATTGTTTTTCTTCATAATCTCCCCAGTCCGCTGGGACAAATATGGGAAAATAATCACATTGTTTTATTTTAACAATCTAAAGAGAGTCCAAGTTATAACGCCGTTAGACATTTACACACATTGTGTTCATTTCGTTGTTGACTTAATTGTCTCAGAAACATTCTCAACAGTCACTGATGGATGTCTACTACATACAAGTTGTCCGTGCATTTTTGCGCAACACTCAGTAACTCGAGACCTGTGGGCGTGTAATAAATTACTGCCAACATCGGTATTTGTTACACGCAATTATACGTAAATATGCCATAGTGCTGTGGAGCGTTTAACTAAGCATTTACATGAACAGTTAACACTATCATAAAAGAGGTAAATTGAGATTTACCGGTTTCATGTAATCAGTGATTAGTTCACGTGTTAATTTACAACCTCAGTAAGACCTGAGAAAGAGAGCGTCAATTATGTCTGTCGCCAATGACCAACAAAACGGAACCTTGTAAATCATGAAAGCGCACGGAAAAACAACCGACAGTCGAGTTCCAGACAAACACCGGATCCTCAGCTTGCCCTGCCAATGCCAAACACTTCTTCTCATCTGCCTTCCAGGCCAAAATGGCTTTATATTCGGGACGGCAACAATCGGGCATAGATAATCACGCGAATCATTCACCGCCAGATAAATTCCAAAACTAACTCAAGCTAAAGGCGTCCCCCGAGAGAAATTACTCTTCTCACCGCGTTTTTTATCCTCTCTTTCTATCTCTCTCTCCCACTCTGTCTCTCTCTTCGTTGGAGAATCGACCAACGTTATGGGCAAATTTACTGCTTCTGGCCATCTATGCAGGGTGTATTCTGTTTGGCACAAACACGAAGGCCTTTGGGAATTCCATCTCACTCGACCCCTAGATATAGTGACATGTGAATGACCGCAATGTGTAGAGTTACGTAACTTCTTTCCTAAAGCTATATTTAAGAATCGAATTTTACTTCTGTTAAGGGCACCGCGGTCCGAATTGTAACGTGCGATCAATAAGTGTAATTACAGTTATGAATGCATATTGTATGATTTTTTTTTCTTCGGACTTAATAAAGCCTTTTAAAGTTTGAAATTCCAGTTACGTATATGGAATGGAGCTTGGGCATATAGATAATAATTCTGTGTCGATATTGTTCTCAATGTGCAGATTAGAGAGTTGATAGAGGCGTTACTTACATTACATGTATTGTTCTACAAAATTTATAGAAAATTTCGATGTACAAATTAATCGAACTGGATGCTTAATGTTTTAATAGTGTATACATGCGAATGTCATATTTATCGATGCAGCAAGAGAAAACACGATCTTAGTAGCTCACCTTAGTGAGGTTTAAAGAAATTAAAACTGTTGTGTGACGTAATTCAGTGGAAGACTCCATTTGACAAAAAGCAACATGTGCAGCTGTACATTTTAAAAAGAAAACCTATAGCTTCTTATTGCTTCCACGACGACAAATACATGGAATTTACCAAACGGGCATTCGACTTGGCCAGTGTCCTTCTGCGTCAATTATAAGTAAGGCTCTGAATACACTTCCAGAAACTGTTACATAAAAATCCTCATCCCATGAGGCGTCTGTGGAGAAATTGCATTTTTATCAGTGATATTATCTTTCCTTAACAAGATATCGATTTTACCCGTCCGTCTTCAAAATTTTCAGTAAGTATTCCGCGGCTGTGTGATCAAGTTGGAGGAGATTATTGATGGACCAGTGGGTCCAGGAAGCCTCGCTGTGGCTAAGGTTATATTGCCCCAATATCCTTTCAATACAAGCCATTCCACCCAGAGGAGTCGGTTCTGAGGAATGGTAGCTCTTTGACCGGGCAACCGAAATCTCTTCTGACATGCAGGAGTACGTACATTTTACGATTGCCATGTATTTCCTCTGTTTTTTTAAAATTAATCTTACAATGTATTTTACTCCAATGCTTTAAAGCCATAAAAATCGTTTTGTTTAAATCGGCTGTGTTTGCTAAATTTTGGCTAAATATTTTTGAGAGTATTCGTGTTTCCAATTAACCTGATGTGAATAGTGTTATATCTATGAACATATTTCGAGCAAGTCAGTTGCAAATAAAACAAATAATTGTATAAATGCAAATATCTTTGACAAGTTTACTAGGGTTTGTTTTATTTTCCAAATATTATTTGAAATGAAGCAAAATTTTTCCCGGGTGGAAATGCTTGCAGAATTGATTATTGTCATCTGACTGCCCACAGCGATTCTTGTGAATATTATACATTCTGTATAATTTGATTTATTTGAAATTAACGAGTTGCCAAATTCATAAAACGCCATACATTTTGAAATTCAAAGTCTACACATAGCATGTCCACTTGCAAATCACCATTTGTATCAGGGAGTCTGTATTAGGCGTTCTCCACGGCATGTAAGCCAACGCGTTTAACCGTCTGGATTGATGGCCTTAAGTTCAGCGGTCGTAAAAGTCACACGAGACACTGACCAGTGTCTAGGTACAGACAGAGCCATAGTTAACGTCCTTGTCGTGGAAAGGATTGATCACCGCTGACAGTGATAAATCTGCTGGCATTAGCCCCTCACTGGGACAAAACATGTATATTGTCCTCGAATGTACGACTAACCCAGATTGCATGGGTGGGTGATGGGACAGAAGAGCATTGATAGTTAAGGTCGGGGAAACGTGGTAAACAGTGCCGGATCATGCTTTCTAATTAGACGGTTTACAGAGCACTTAAAACGGAATTGACATTCAGGAAGAGTGTGACTCACCTATAAACCGGGAGTGTGAAAACGTGTGCTACAGTCAGAAAGAGAATCCACAATACATTTTATAAAATGGAAGCAATCAGCAGATTCACATGTTATTCTACATACTACCAATGCCCGTTACATCAGGGTTTACTAAAATGTTGCATTTAACTGCCTGAAAAATTGGAAAAGAGTGTACTCAGAATTGTAGCCATTTAGGTGAGAGGTTGAGTAATTTAGTGTCTGGTAGTGTCCGTTTGACTGAACCCTATACGTTCGGACTGAGTAATTGCTCTATGCTACACTGCAGGTGATTTGAGGCCCAGCCTGTTTGCCTGCATTAAGTACCTACATCTGCATGTACCAATAGTTTTGTCACTGAGGCAGTTGCACAATACTATTGACAGATTCCGATTAGAAATGATTTTTTCCGTGCTACACACAGTATTAAAAAAAGGTTCGTGCTAATAACGCATGTACCTTTTTTAGAACATGATATTAACGATGCCCTTCGCAACAATTAGTTGGATTTGGATTTCCGGAAAGAACAAAACCCATACAAACACATACACAAATTACGAACTCAGTGGCTCTAAGCATCCAACCACTTATGGCTTTGGGGTTACCATTAACGTCGACCTAGTTCCCCAGTGAGGGTGCAAAGGACTAAAGCGAGCTTGAAACGAACGAACTCATTTGTGACAGCCAAGGTAAAGTGTACTGCATAAGAAACCTCTATAAATCTGTCGATAGCGCGAAATTAACACGTGTGTGGTCGTGGTAGTGGCGCTTGTCTTTGAGTAGCAAGCATGCAGATGGTAAAGGTTCAATTCCGGCTTTGGGCAGGAAGTTTGTACAATCCTCAAATAATGTTGATGCTTTCAAAGGGGCATTCCAGTTTCTCCAAACATTAAACGTCATCGTTTAGGAGATACACTATTGTCAGGTTTTTTGTCAACTTAAACTTCTCTAGAACTCCAGTGGAGAGATCATGATCTTTGATCCATGTCGCCAGTTCGCCAAAAATTAGAGATAAACGTTATTAGGCTTCAAAGTCTACAAAGGAAAGTACTCTCAAATGGCAATCCCTTGCTATATTACGACCTCTTATGTTTTGTGGTTAGTCTTTTGTATTAGTCCAAAGACATGATTAAAGCCTTGCTATTTGGTACGTGGTATCTTTTGTAAACCACAAAGGGAGTTTCGAAAGGTATTATAGCGTAAGGTTTATCCTGCACCAAAGCAAATCAATCTAGTCTCTTGGGAAGTGCATTAGCCGCCTTAACCACGGGGCAAAATATGTGATGCCTTTGAAGGATAGACATCTCCGGATACATCGTATAGTGAAACGAGGACAACAGTTGCACGGCCTGTCATGTGATCAAGTGATGACTTACAAAGTAGTCAGTCATGTTAGGCACACAAGGCGTAAGTGTTTTTCTTAGGCACGTGAAAGGATTATGAAAACACTCAAGGTAACTCAAGGTATATGCTATAGTGCATACTTTTTATATATGAAAGTAAGCTCTGTATTTAAATTCTTCGCAATACTGGTTCCATGCCGGAACATATGTATATATATAGTTTAATTTGGAGATGGGTGCACCTTTCTCCATCAACAACAGGAGCTGTTTATTTCATCCCATCTTGTCTCAAGAAATACTTAAACACGCACTGCTGGGATGTTCCTGCACGAAAGCATTTTTTTTTATAAATGTAGGCAAAACAATGGAGAATTTTTCCGATCTAAAATAATACTATTGCAAGCATGTAGTTAGTTGTTTTTTCTGCCTTTTCGATGGTGATTTGTAGCCATAGCGATAATGTATAGTACTCATGTATTACAGGAGGCCAATTCAACTTGGACCCGAGTTCACATTGCGTGGGAAAGGTATTAATGCAATAAAATAATATAGCAGTATATCTGCCTTTATATACGATCTCGAAAAACGTGTAACATGGAAATAATCTCTTTCTTTACATAGTGGGTATTACATATCCATTCAGAAAAAGAAATCAGAAGCAGACCATTTGATGTCCTTCAATACTGTCAGACAATAGATATCGATGTACTACACGCACCAGACTTCTTTTAGGTATACAAATTACATGGTAAGCTCACCGAATCTCCAAGCCACACGTTTATTGTCTCATAGTGGTAATTAGGAAAAAATAGAAAAAACCTATTGAGCATATTGTTGTGGATAATATATTTACATGGCAGCTCTCACGTTACATCAATTATACAAAAAGCAAATATAGAAAGCAGCGGTTAGGCATCCGCAGTACAACTATAACAAATGTGTACGTGACACATGTGCATTGTTGCTGTGGTAAGAGAACTCTCTCTTTCGACAACCTTTATGCTTATTAATATTTCAGTAACTGTGTCGATAGCGCTACGCTTTGAATTAAGCCAGACCAACCAATGCAGTTGTAATCTCTGAAAATCTCTTCCCAGAGGAGACAATGAAACGATTACTCTTTTCTAGAAAAATAATGTATGAATATTTAGCTCGAAATTGTATCCTGTCGTGATTAAATATGAAATTATTAATTTCAATTCGGCTTTATTTCTCTTTAATCGAATTCTAAAAAAGCGGAGAAAAAAAGCGACCTGACCACCTCGAACGCGCTATGTGGGGTTTTCGGCTGTCAGCCGCCATTATTAATAACATTCTCGAGAGTTCTTCCGGGTCAAGCCGATTGTCGGTCGAGTCATTTTTCCATCCAAAACCTCACAAGTAAATATTTGTCATCATTTTCTCGTTCATCTTGTATCATGGTGCATAACCTTTTTGATTTCTGATGGATGAGTTGTCGATTACCCCGGGCACTTTGAATGGTACATTATTTTGTTGACGATAGAATAAGCTATGGAAGGCATAGACGTATTATGTCAATAGGTAAGGCTTGTGTTACCTTTGCAGATAAATCTTCACAAGTGTGATAAATCGTGTTAGATTTGTCAAAACTCATCTTAAGGTGAAAATTGAAAGTGTTCAATTTTTGTTCTATAGTTTCTTGCAACACATCAGTAAGCCTGTCTAAGTGTACATATAAGTATTATGAGCTCGATGAAGTTAGTTTGCACTTGAAACAGTAACACCACAGGGAGAAAACAAAATCTTCAAAAAAAAAAAGAAGAAAGAAAAATTATTTAGTCTGTTGCGTCAACTGATAATTTGTTTACAGAGCTGGAATTTTGTTTTGAAAGAAGATATGGAAAAAAAACGCCTTCAAGTTACAGGACAATAGCCTTGGTGAAAACAATTTCCAACTATACGTGCTGCTTGTTGTGCTCTATCATGTTTCTCTACTTTGCGCACAACAAACTAAACGTCTGATTGGAAATCATCCTGTAAAGGAGAATCCGATATGACCTTGGATGGAAAGCCAATGTTGATGTTTATGTAACATCTGTTTTTCTATTTTCTTTTTAGTTGTTTTGCAAGGTTTCGGTTGGCATTCTAAGATTGATCTTAGGCAGTACAACTTCAATTTGCTTTCCAGCAAAATTAGGCCATTTCGCTGAAAGCCGTTGCACATTAAGACATATTGTTCAGGGAACAGTAACCTCTGGTAATTTGCGCTGGCATGAAGGCCAGTTCTCACTGCCAATCCGTCAAGATTATAGATTTCTCTCTGGCGATAAATATTTTTATACAGCGCGTCAAAAACCCTAACAGCCAATTTTCTAAGATCGATGCTCCTTAGGCTGATCCCGACCCTAGATTTTAATCACCGGCTTAGCTTCTAACCACCTCTTCTCTCTTAGAATGGGTCAGACCCCATGTCTTCCGTCAAATTTCATTCCCGGAAGATGGTCTTAGGGATCAAGGAACTATTGAACGCGAAACGCTAGCGTTCCGGTTACGTATCGTGGTTTGCCGTTGATAAGAGAACCTCATGTTAAGTGTCCACAGCCAATGCCACATTTGACATTTTGTGTCACATTTTGAATATTCAGATTATTTATGCCATAACCTCACGGTATGGTTTAGGTTAAGCGGTAAATGGACGTCTCTTTTGACGCTTTGTAATCATCAAGTGTTTCAGGCTTAATGGTTTGATTGGCATTACACATTACAAAGAGTTAACAAAGAGTTAACACATGCCTTAACACACGTGCAGTTTCCTCAATGTGAATTTTATCACGTAAAGAAGAGAATATAAAAAAGCACAATTCAGAAATTCAAAAGTCCATATTTCTCGTTCTTTGCTGCGCAAAGATATTCATTTCTGAATTTGTTTCTCATATCTTGTAAATAATCTCATCTGTAATTCATCCTTACTAATTATGATTTTACTCTGAAGCTCATGTCAAAGATAAAACGATTGGAATTGTTTTTACGAGGAAGGGGTAAAGGAAATTTGGTCAGAGTGGACGTTTCAGTTCCGTGAGAAATATTGACCGATATGTCTAAGTGAGCGTTAACTGGAGAAGATCTCGGTTGTTAGCTAAGCACAGCAAAAACTTTTCTAAGAATAAAACGGGGATTACATAATGGACGCTTTGATGTTTTTTTCTCCTACCATTATCCGATATTTATATCAGACGTTGTTGCGGTGTTATGTGATCCCTGCTTGAAGAGATCATTGAACGTAATTCACCGTCAGCTATAAATACACGCGCGCTCCCTAGGCCAGGCTTCTACCCTGGAGCCCTGGCCTTCTTTTCAGAGCTCTTAGTGTTACCATGTGACTTTCCGGTGGGCAAGAGGGTGAACGGAAGACCGCGGGTTAATGGACATCGAAGCCCAAACGAACAGTATACATAAAAAGAACATACATTGAAGCTTTTATATGTAGGGCATGGCTCTGTTCTGGCTGCATATATTCCTTTACCACAAGCAGCAAAGGTTTTTTCACAGCTTAAAGTTACACACCGGAATCTATGGTTCAGTTCCATGCTGTGTAGCAATAAATCTCGCTGGAGCGTGCATCTTATGGGTTATTTTAAAAAGCGATATAATGTCAGCTAAAGTAAGTCTCATGTTTTTTTACAAGTTTGACTACTCTTTTTGTCCATAAAAATGAAAGATATTTTGGTCGTAACCATAAAATCGGTTGCTAACGACTTGTTTTGATTTGTTTAATACACTGTACAGCAATGGGGCCACTGTGTCCGCCTAAGCAGTGTAGTCTTTAGTTGAGTCTAGCTTTTACCATGCTGGTTTGTTGGGAAACTACATGGTAAAGTATTACCCATGCCTTAGGAGACAACAGTTCAAACCTGATCCGATTTGCCACGGTGACTGTGGCTTAAAATGATTCCATATATTGCACCTTTTGCGTGTACTGAAAGGTGCGTTCGGTTTGTTACAGTTCTCTTTTCAATATGCATATGTCTTTTGAATCTTGACATATGCAGAACAAGACTGCATATGTCTTATTATAAAATTAACATGTAAACTGTCTTTCATTACTACATGCTTTTTTTGTTAAGCATTTGCATAGCCCTTTATTTAAGGTGCTGCCTATCATGAAAATATCAAGTACTAAAGTGTTCTTGCTTAAAATTTTCCGTGGCCAGCCTTATGTTGAGAGGAAACCGGATAGAGCTCGGGTGAAACCCACGATCATCTGCAGCCTGCTAACAGATTCCCCCACGTACAAATGGAGATGAAGACCCTTAACTGAAAGAATGAATAAATGAATGAATGATTGATTGAATGATTGTTGTTTAACGGACAGTATTGATCCATATTGTGGCGATTAGGCCCATTGAAATTACACTGAGTACGTGTTTGTTTTATGTGACATTCAGAGTCAGAGAAAAAGATAGGATTTGCGGTATTTTTTGCGGTATTATTAACTGGCGAAGCCTAAGCCAGAACGGAGATGTGCTGTTGTGAACTGTCTGCTGATAGGAATCCCTGAAAAGAGGTTAACGGGAGGGACGTCTGCTCAGTGTATCCCCAAACCATTTCTTTTCAAACAAGGCCCCTTCAGAATTCTGACCTGGTGATATGGACATAGACCAATGAATTGATTTGTTTGGCCGACCGCGAAACGGCGGTAACAAAATTATTGGCCATGTCCATTGGAAATGAGAACTGTGAGAGCCTTTGTCGAAGCTGTCATCCTTCATAACGGTCACTGAAATTGTGGGCAAAACTTTGGGCATTGCCCTCGTTTTTCGCTGGGCAGATGGTGAGATGGTCGCTCGTTGGCTGACAATGGTGTTTTGGCGTTTGGGAGTGCAGTGTTGATGGCCGTGAATATAGATATTAAGTAATTCCCAGAACACAGCAGAGATCCCAATACAAAAGGAAACTTCAACGATGACTAGACTGATATTTACTATTCAGGGCCCTCTTGTGCAAAACGACCGCAAGGGATTGTAGCTACCATACCCACATATGCTTTTAACATGTGTCGCCATGGCAATTACAACAAACTTAGCCTACAATAAATGCGCACGGAAGCGGATCAAGTGGTGAATCACTCACGAAAGAAAGGGGTATGATAACGTCACTGTTAAAGACGGCTAATTCTTGAAACGTTAACTATCGTTAATTTGAAAACAAATTCTTTACGGGCGCTGATTGATGGAATCCTTGGTTAAACCATAAGAGGGCAACATCTGTTACATATTTAGAACACTGTATAATGTGAAAATAAAGCGTGGCTGTTTTAACTTTCTCTTATGACAAAAAGTCCCAAGAACAAATCAAAAAATTTACCGTTCAAGACTTGGTTTTGTTCTCAGTCCATATCGAATATGATAATGCGTTTGAGTGAAATCTATACCATAAGCGTTTATGAAACCTTTTTGCTCTTATTGGCAAATGGTCATGTCGCACTTTTACTTGCGTATATTACATATATCCACAGGCAAAATGGGTTTTAACACAATGGAGTGTCATAGTTAGATACATAGACTACATACAATCCGAGTAAACAAAGAAAAAGCAGAATACTACTCCGCTGTTATTATACACGGTCGATTAGACACTCTGCTGACGAATGGGAAGAACGGTCAATCGATCGAAAGGCAATGGATACATGGATGAAGAAAGACTCCTGTCTAACAATCTCTTGTTAACTAATGTGGAATTATCTGGCATGTGGAAATGTAACATGGATCCCCTCGTCTCACTCCGCCGGATGGCCAATGTGGTGCGGATGGAACGGTTTCCTACCTTTGACGCATTTCTGAAACAAAAAGAAAAAGAAACCTTCTCTAAGTTTTTCCTCTAGGCGCAATGTAAACGAAATAATGTTCCTGGAGAAAATTCTGAGACTGCACTCAGCTGACTTTTTTTTAACTGTGTGTGGTATTTTTAATACTGTAAATGTCTTATTTCTACTCGAGCATTAATCACGTTGGCAATATAACTAGGAGAACATTTGGGAATCTAGGGATCTGCTCGCCATTTGGGACTGGCACAGAATATTGACCTTGCATCCGGGCATTAAACCTGCACTAGAAACTACACTAGCCCACTACAGAGGTTCTTTGCAAAAGTAAACGGCTAAGTCACTTGAGAATCGGTCTGATCCGATATGCGTAGAAAACAATTACGTCCTCGGGTGTTTATTCAACACCGTAGTGGTAATGGCCCTATCACGGTAATAGGTAGGGAAGCAGTCTCATAGGATTAACGATGTAATATGGAAAAAAATACAATTAGATATTGGGAAGCCGCAAGAGACTGTTTAGATTGGGTTGGAGTATCGTGTATCAATGACAGGGAGTACCCATGCGGGAACCATCAAGGACGCGTCAGTGTTGTTGTCTTAGAGCGTATATGTATCAACTAAACAACTTCTTCTATACCAAGGGGCATACGCTCTGCACTCCTTCTGGGTTAACGCGTCAGTCTCGTGATCAGGGGATTAGAGTTCAAACCTCACTAAGTGCTAAGCAAAAAATAAAGCAGTATCTCTTCGTGTAGTACTGGTGGGAACCACATCGTGATCTGGATGGTTATATGTTTATATGTGGCGTTTTTGCCATCGTGATTTGTTACCGACACAGTAATATAAACACGTGATAGCCTAAATCCAAAGTAGATTGCAGGATTTAAAGTGGGATGAATTGTAAACAGTAAGCAAATATGCATGGCTATAATGTTCCCCAGACATATATGACCAAATGCAGAAGATGCATAAGCTTTTACTCTGACATTTTATCGTCTTTCATCCCCAGTAAGGAAAAGGAATAAATGGATAACAAATATTAAAACGGATCCACTGACAGAGTCAAGGTGGCGCCATAACTACAAATCTTACGATCTTCCCGAGTCCTTGAATGGGCAGATTTCTTAAAGGGATTTAATTATCAAACAGTGAAGTTATGCGATGAACAAAAACAGGATGGCCTATGAACACACTCCCATGATGTAATCAACTCTTATTCTGCCAGTACTTTAAATCCCACAATGCATAGCACCAAGAGATTATGACGGACCCCAGCTGTGAAAATGTTAGTCATCGCTGAAATAGTTCTACTTTCCTTGTAAACGTGTTACGATCATTTTTCAATCCAGTAATTTACTGCTTTCACTGATGATATGACGTCACAGAAAATAAATCCATAACTGTCTACACGGAAATGAGAACAGGGTCGGAATATTATCTAAAACGTAAGCTCAGGCGTATTAGGGATTTTAGTGAAGGTTGCCCATCACCAGTGAAATTTACACTTAATGAGGACATTTCGAGATCAGAACTTATTTATTATTCTATGATTCTCAATTTATATATTCGCGACTGACCCACTGTTATAGACCATTTCTTTAGATTACATAGTACATATAACCTACTGGTTTATGTATTTAATTAGTGTTTACAGTCGCGGTTGGGTGTATGGGAAGGGGGAAACTGACCTGCTCCGAGAAAACCACTGAATTTGTCAAGGTTATGGTTACCTGATTAACCTTAGATCCGGATTTGAACGCGCGATATTTTGGTCCAGGATTTGATTTTCACAGCGATCTAACGCTTTGTCCAACGTTCTGAGTCAGCTTATCTTTCCA
This sequence comes from Liolophura sinensis, assembly GCF_032854445.1. Lineage (NCBI taxonomy): Eukaryota > Metazoa > Mollusca > Polyplacophora > Chitonida > Chitonidae > Liolophura > Liolophura sinensis. The sequence goes on along the minus strand of NC_088300.1, from coordinate 33,912,936 downwards.
CTGTAACCCACATTGTAATAAGAGTTTATTAAACATACATCTGCAAATTTAAAGGGATAAAACCCATAACCCGCGCTGATTTAGCTACATTACGACGTTATTTTCTTGTTCAGTTTCGGTGCAATAATAACACAAATGGCTATAAATTTGTCGTGTTGAGCACCACACTGCTTGCGCTCGTAACGAAACATTAATACAAAAACTGTTTCATGTTGAGCTTATTTTTACACACCCCTCAACCCCTATCTTGGCCCTCAACATGGATAAAGGTACAGGATGAGTGATGTAAGCCTACCATATCGATTTTTCTCATTGGAAACGAATCAAGTAAGGTCTAGCGAAATGGATGAGGCTTAAAATAGAATATTTTTGCATACATATATTTGTGCACCCTTGTTAATGATTACCACATGCAGTGCTCATCGTTAGTATCAACTTTCAGACTTATTATATTTATTTATTTATTTGATTGGTGTTTTACGCCGTACTCAAGAATATTTCACTTATACGACAGCGGCCAGCATTATGGTGGGGGGGAAACCGGGCAGGGCCCGGTGGGAACCCACGACCATCCGCAGGTTGCTGACGTACGGCCGGAGAGGAAAGCCAGCATGAACTGGACCAGACTCATTGTAGTTCATTGGAACAAACGCCACTTTCACGACGGCGTTGTTAGACTGGCTTGTGAAGGAGACTTGAGAGAATACTGGCTACTTTTGGGTTAAGAAAGCGTGGTTTTTATTTTCGTTTGGCCAAGAGAGCCAGATGGCGTGTTTTGAACGCGCATGACACTTAGAGGGGCAATCAACAGCTTCTGTCCCTTTGATAAAGCATTATAATTAATTCAGCCAGTTTTATTTAGTTCATGTGAATCTTTATGACAAATGAAAATTTACGTTGACAGAATATGTGTGTCATATTTAACAGAATAATCCGCTGCAATAACAGAATATATTCCTGCGTAACTGGGATAACGTACTTTCTGTTAAACTGAACAATATTAATTTTTGGAGTGCACTTTCCTCTGTGATGTCGATGAGATACACGAGCCCTCTACAAAGGCAAGTAAATACTGCAACCCATGCAACAATAGTGCTATCTGGATATTTGAATGAAAATAACAGTCTTGGTTTTGTCGAGATCATTTGTAATGTATAAAGTAAAATGACTGTTGTAACTTAAAGTTAGAGGGTTGGTTGTTTAAAAGTGTATTAGCAACGAAGCCTTGTATTAGCTTTAATCCGATCTAAAGCTCAGTTGGTTCTGAACAATGTGGGTATAAATGTTTAAGCCTGGATTAAACTTTAATACATTTTTGAACGAGTGGCCTTGGTGACCCCCCCTCCCCCCATTGGGATAGTGAACTGTGCAGATCATAGCACGCCTCAATTACCTTCAGCGATATATGGAAACCAATACATATAAATAAGTTAGCGTGACGAGTCATATCCCTTAAGTTAAGGGCCTACCCACTACATGCGTATGACTCAATTATTAAAAATAGGCATTTATTTTTCATTCAAGCAAACAAAAATATACTGAATAAAACTCAAGAATTGTTAATATCCCATTCGCCATTCTTTATATTGTGAGACTAGGTGTTAGTTGCTCGCCAGTCAATGATAAAGTATTCTAGAAGATCAATTCATTCTCCTTCCAAATTAACGCTTATCTCAACAAATGCAGAATCGATTTTTGATTTGCTTAGACATTTAATACTCGACATCATTTTTGCACGCTGTGAAGATTACCCGCATCAATTTCTCACTATTGGGATGTAAATGCAAATGTTCCTTACAGTTGTGTCTATTTATACTTGATGTGAACCCGGAGGAGAATGGATTTCCATGCTGTATCGAGCCTTGACAATAAAGATATGCACCTACACATTTTGAATAACATAAGAACCCATCGAAAAAGTTCAACGTCGCTAAGTGCAAGTCACATTTTATAGCATTAGCATTTGTCATGGATAAGTAGTTTAAATAAATTTCCTTTCAATCAATTTTTTCAGCCCACAGACGAATTTAAATGTGTAAGATTTTGAAAAGTAGAAAAAGACCTCAAGGCAAGTGCTCTTTTTATAACACATTGCATTGAAAATCCATGATAATAACGAAGAAATTGCTTGGTCTCGGAAATACATGACGTGGATGTTTTATTTACTCTCTGTATTGTGCCAGAAAAAGAATCTAGAGGCAGCCATTTTGTTTGTCATCTGCGCAGACGAGAACAGCCTTTGTCACGTGGTGAGCCACGTCACAAGCCATCATGTAATTACGTCAGAAGTCAATACATTCCCCACGTGAAATTTTTATGTTTTCTATTTATACCCAGTCTTAGAAAAGATTTTATGATTCAAGATCTCTTTCATTAGGGTAATTGCTGTTGTCTTTCCTTTTGCTCAATATAATACTGTTTTGTTTACATACAGGTTCGAACTCAAGCCCAAAGGTCATTACAGTGTAGATTACTGCTCTATATTTACTGCAATGTGCTGAAATAAACAAAATGGCCATGCATACATCTGGTGCCAATGTGGTGAAATATATTGGACTCAAGGGCGTTGTGCTACTCGTTTCTCGGTTGTCCAGGAAGACGTTGACTGTCTTGAAAAAGAACTGTGATACATGGGAAACAGCCGCAGAGTATTGTTGCACTTATAGGCAGTTGTATGGGGTCATTTGGTTGATGTATGGATGAAATCCGGGAATGTTTTTTTTTGTTGGCCCTCCTGCCGCTGCTCTAGGGTTGCTGTCAGAGCCCTGCGCCTGCGAGAGTCGATTCTGACCAAACTATGTAGTCACTGGCCTTCTCTGCGAATTCGAGCCAACGTTAATTTATTTCCGAAGGGGAACACTAAGGGAAAAATCAATATGAACGTCTGGCGGCCACAAGCCTTTCCTATGAACGTCTGGCGGCCACAAGCCTTTCCTGAACAGCCCACAGTCCGGTCATATATAATCCTTATAACTACCAGCCGCTCGATTTGGGAAGATCCGCGTTTTGTTTTTATTCCCCGATTCCGAAAGTTTTCTTTCTGTCCTCGATCAATGTATCAGATAAATAGAAATAGAACCCATAACTCGTCTAGTTACACATAGACAGCATTGGGAGTGCGCTTTGGATATCTTGTATGACCTATTTCGATTTAAATGATGATTTAACCCAACCTGTTTTCGGTATATCATTGTTATCTATAATCTTATAAAACGATGCCATTTTATGCCTATGCAAGAGGCATGTTGATGCACTGTGTACATTGGTTTTCAATTTGGATGGTAAATTCATCGGATTCGTCGTGTTTGACATCTATAGTTTTGTTGCTGTCACGGGGGCGGGGGTGGGGGGGGGGTGGGGGAGGGGGTCATTGCGCAAATAATATATAAGTGAAGGTAATGTATTTACTATATATTAATATAGTTGCCATTATTAACCCGTGTTCATCGAAGTTATATCGAGAAACCTTGCACATTTTCAAATTAGACAATGGTCGTATTTATTAATTTGGTGTTCAAAAGCGTATTTAAGAATTTTTTCTTTCAAATTTATAACGGCAGTCAGCATTACGGTTGGAAGAAACCGCCCTTTGTCAGGTATCTGACAAATCTTATAGCTAACTAGAGCTGGTTTCGAACCTGCGACCACAGAGGCTTAGAGCGGATCAAGTGTGGCGTGAACAGTCAGTTAGCTCAACAAGTTATGAGAAAGTTACATCCGATCTAAAACTGTAAACCAACGTAGATGTACTAGCCGTGAAAGTCATATCGTTATGAAAGATTTATGTGTAAATCTGATGTAAACGTGATCTTAAGTCTCAGCACAATTACATGACGTGAATACACAGTGCATAAAAACCTGTAGTACGTGTACTTACGTTACGTCCTGGTGTTGATAACATTTAAATAACAGAAGAAACTTCATCATCATCATCAGAAAGTGTATGAGTCATCTCTTGTAACAACATACATTTATTTATTTGACTGGTGTTTTAGGCCGTACTCAAGGCTTTTTCACTTATACCACAGCGGTAACTTCATAAAATATAATATGTTGAAATACCACGTTACTTTATTATATAGCACTGCTTAAGTCTGTTTTTAGGAGAGGGGGACCTGCGTGTGATCAACCATCGCATTTAAGAAAAAAACAAACCAATTTTCGACTTTTCATTCAACAGGGGTAGTGTTGAAATATGATGGAAGCCCTTGTGACGATCGAAGGCTTTTACTTTTTTGTGCAGTTTGTGTCAGAATAATTGTATATCGACCACACCTTTGTAAACTGTAAGGCTCTTGCTATTTTGTGAAACTGTATTGTCTGGAACCAGAAAGAAAAAAAAGAAAGCACGGCAATGATGTTGCAAGTGTTACACTACATATATTTTAATACAATATGTATGAGTAAAAGGGTTGCAGTTCTGTCGTTTGTTTTCCATTACATCAACCATGAAGCAGCGAAGGCCATTTATTTTTGAGCAAAGCAAATATGTAACAACGGAAATACACGAGCTTCTCCTAGGACTTGTGTTAAGCAGTCCTTAAGTGTTAAGTTTTAAGTTTTAATTGTTCAGTGTTGAGTGGACGCCTTTCACAAATGACACGACTTTACTTTAGGACAAACGAGGAGTGGGCTCAAACCCCCTCGGACAAAAAATTTGTAGAGGCTTGTGAGGTCTTATTGTGACAATAAGTCTAAAAACAGTGCGAGCAATCCAATGTTCGTACAATGTGCTTGGCATATCTGAACTTCACATGCGAAGGAGTTCGCCAATAACTTGTCGGAGGTCGGTAGTTGGTGCTTCTGTTTCGTTCACCTGTGGCATAATTGAAAAAAAAACTATGGAGTTTAGCGTTAAACAACCATCATATAAACAAATAAATACTGTCCAAAATAATTGTTTATATGGAGTCTTCAAACATTTGGAGGCTTGTAGTTGGATCCTATTATACTGCTGCTCGATACAGCAGGAATGCCACAAAATATGAACGTAATAATAGTCATTGCCTCATCTGAATGATGAGGATCAGACTAAGTAACCAGACATGATTCCTCGTCTAGTCAAAACACACAGTAACACTACCGAATGTTGCTGTGTTTTTGTCTACTCCCTTGGCCATCCCATGCGAGAAGAGCAACATTCCAATTTGTACTGTATCTTACAATGCCTTCAGCAACAAGCAGAAGCTCTGCCCTGTTTCCTCCCACCATAATGTTGGCCGCCGTCGTATAAGCGAAACATCCTTGAAAACACCAATCAAAAAAAAAACAAAACAAAAACAAAAAAAACCCCAACACACCCCCCTGCCCAAAAAAAAGAAAATAAATAAATAAACAACGTTTACTTTAGTTAAAAAATAATAAGTGTATTTCACCTAAAGTTTAGCATTTTTCAAGTGACATATTTTGCTTCATTGTCACTGAATCTTCTACTGTGTAAGAACACTTAGGAATATTTATATGAGGTTTGATTAAGTTCTTATCAGGAAAACATAAGTGTTGGCACCAAATGTATCATTTTAAAGCCTATATGTGATTCTGAAAGTACATTTTTGTATACCAAACAATCAAAACAGACAAACTATTCACTCCTGGTGTCCGGTTTCATCTATGTAAAGGCGGCCATTTTTGTATAGCGAATTAAAAGGGATTCAATATACAGATGATTTGAACCAAACGTATTTTGAATTTTATTGATTTTAACAGTGTGATAAGAGTTAGTGAGAATAACGTGTTATTGTGTAATAAAAAAATGGAATATTATACATGTATATGTGTTGTCAACTATATATACTTCAAGCTTAACAAATTGTCATTCACATGGTGCTGAGGAGACTTTAGGTGTACTCAACTGAACACAATTTGTACATAAATGATATTGATAAGTACACAGACAAAACCTGGAGAGACACATTTTTGCCTGTTAATGTTAAATGAGTCTGATTTCGCATTCTTCTTCAATTTGTATAATTTTTGTGTGAATGTAATTATTAAACAAAATGTATGCGATATTTGCGCGTGTTAGAGAAAACATCAAGATGAAAGTGCATTAAAAGTACATAAGTCGACAAACACAAAATAAACAAATCTCTGCAACAGAGAACAATTGTCGATGAAACAACACTAGCTTTATATATGTAACGTATCGTGAACAGGGGATGTAATTTAGAGGAAATAACCCCATATCCAATGATCTATTCTCTATCGCCTTAGAAATTCTCTAGGCTGAGAGCAAGAAATACCAGGGTTGTGATCGACCATGGAATGAGTTGTGGGTGGAAAATCTGTGGTTCGGCCAGACTGCACACTGGCGTAACAGTTAATCGGCAATACTCCGTATTTTCTGATCGAACCTGAAGACAATATCGGTATGTACAGCGTGCAAAGGGCTTCTCGGCATTGGACACTCATCTCCTTCTCGCTAGAACTGTTTGCTGCAAGCGGGTGGTATACTAGTCTGAAAAGCCTGTTGAGACTTCCAAGCTTACACCATCGCTATGTATAAATAATTCTATACTTATATACTTTGGCTTCAGATCTGCGGAATGGACACAAGGCGCAGCACGCAAGACAGGCGGAGCAGACAACGGTCCCCAAACAGGGATCCTTCTCGCGGTCTTCCGTAATAGTTCTGACCTCGAGGTGAAAAGTGGGCGATGAGACGGCCTCTTCGACGTCCAGGAGGTTAGCGCTGGCAAAAGCCTGTGTGGGGGGATCATTTTTTCTAATACTGTGATTTAGCTATCAAACGTCTGTCCCTCCTCACCCCCAAAAGGATGTGATTGTTGTGCTTATTGAGTCAGTCAGCAATTCATCTGTTGCCATTTGGAAATCCATAGCAACAGATACTCCATTTCAAGCAGTTGGCATGAGGAAAGATACCATCATAAAAAGTACCCGGATACCACGACATATATAGATTGACTAACGCCGTTGTTCTATAAGGGTACAGTGAAATGAGAAAATTCGGGCGGTCGTATACGCCGGCTTAAAATAAGAATTGTGGTCATTCTGATTAGGGAGCCGTCAACGGACCAGCCAGCAAACATGGCGTCACTATTTGGGATTTTTACCGAGATGGAAGTGAGGGAGAAGCCAATCGAGGAGTTGTCTTGTGGAGCAAGGTAACTTATCTCTTCTTTTTCTTTTATTCTTTTTATTTACTTGTCTGTACGGTGTCTGTTTTTGTCGCAAGTCTGGTCGGGAAATGACTAAAATGTCCAAAGGCTAGGCTGTCGGAGCAGTTTAGCAATAGCCTGACGTGACTGATTGGCGAAGATAATCATTATCATTCTAGATGCCGCACTATGACCATTGTTACATCACGAACAGCACTGTCGTACCATCTCTCCAGGGGCTGTACTATTTGGCAGCGGCACTGCCACCGAATTGGGTTTCTACATTAACCGCTCCGTGTGGATATTACGTGTCGGAACAATGGCGTCTGGCAAAAACGACTGATCACGTTAGCTCCTGTCTGTCTGTTAACGAATACAAAAGAATCACTTTTTTTCGACGAGAAGTGGTGAGCTCCCTCTTGGATATCTGTTGTAAACATTTGTTGGTATTCGGTACGTCATCGACCATTAGCTGGCCACGAGGAGTTCAGCTGGCACATACTCATGACTTTTTGCGGTGCCACCGCTGAGTGTGTATTCACACGGGGCCATGAATTATTTCTACGAGTTTAAACACGGTGGTGACAGGCTGTAAATAAGTCATTGTCAGAAATCCCTCTGAGATGTCCTACGGCATTGTGAGAGTGCGTTACTCTGGCCAGCTCTGACATATCAAACTCATCGCCTTGGGTTATATCCAACTGTTACCCGACTGCGATTAGGCATGGTTTAAAGCATTTGTCACTAAATGAGTCATAAATACCATACATTTTGGCTATTGGTTAAGAACTCCAATGTATGGATAGCGGTCAGTTAATGTTCATATTATTCTGACAAGAATTAGGTTCATAGACATTGTTTTCATTTTTGTAATAAATATAACATTTACCTTTCCTGTGTTGATCGTAACAATTTTTGAGGGGAAACCCTTTTAGATTGCAGGGTTTGCCACTACTTGCAAAGTAATAAGAGAGTGGATCAAGATTATTTTCAAACCATATATTTAACTATGAGACTTTGTATCGTGTTAGGATTAACATCAATCTAGTAGACATGAACATTTATCTTGATAAGGATAACCGAACATACTCATACCTCTTCACCTCTGCAAATAATCTCAGTCTATGTACTTACCATTGTGATACTGCTCGTGTTGCTTTTCATGTAGTTTAAATTTGCTGTATTAACGAAACAATTTCTTTTACCATCCATCCATCCTTCCATCAATCCACCTTACCAACCATCCGTTGAACAACTCACCACTGTGACAATCCAATTATCTATAGATTACACCCAAACAAAACAATTTCTTTAACCACCCATCCATCCTTCCATCAATCCACCTTACCCATCCGTTGAAAAACTCACCACGGCGACAATCCAACCATCTATAGATACACCCAAAACAAAATAATTTCTTTAAACCACCCATCCATCCTTCCATCAATCCACCTTACCAACCATCCGTTGAACAACTCACCACTGTGACAATCCCAATTATCTATAGATACACCCAAAACAAAACAATTTCTTTAACCACCCATCCATCCTTCCATCAATCCACCTTACCAACCATCCGTTGAACAACTCACCACTGTGACAATCCAGTTATCTATAGATACACCCAAAAAACAAAACAATTTCTTTAACCATCCATCCATCCTTCCATCAGTCTGCCTTACCAACCATCCGTTGAACAACTCACCACTGTGAGAGTCTAACTATCTGTAGATACACCCAAAACAAAACAATTTCTTTAACCACCAATTCATCCTTCCAGCCATCACTCCAACTAACCACCCTTTGTCCAGTCTACCACACTGAGAATCCAGGAGCCATCCATTCAAACATCTATCAGTCCTTCCATCTATCCACTCAGCTAACCTTCCGTTGTCCAATCGGCCAAAATGAGAAAACAACAAACTATTCATCCACCCAACGAACCCTCCGCTGGCCTATCCACCAATTTTGTGTTATGTATATAGCTTTTATACATAGCAACTTCTATAGCAATGTATGTCTTTTTTTAAGGCTGCATGGATGAATTTAGTAAGAGCTTTCAAAACCGTCACATTCTTAATCACATGACCATATTGAAAAAACAATTGCTTTTACCATACAATCTTCCTTCCATTCATCCACCCAACGAACCATCCGTTGACAGTTCAACAATCTACCCATTCACACAAAAGCTTTTACTGAGCGGTTAATCCTACATTCGCCCACCGGCTCTCCCAATTATGTATCCAACCATTAACAAACCATCAAATACAAAAGTTGCTAATAATGTTTCTGTGTCGTCTTTGCCAGCCTACTTTCTGAGTGCACCTTTACCAACATGCAAATAACTAGGGATATTCCCTATTATACTGATAAAAAAAAGATGGTATATTTCATTTCGTGTTAAAACTCGTAAAAAAAACGACTGTTTAAATTTGGTGAATAACAATTAAAGTTAGCCTGTTGACGATGAGTCAGGACAACCGCCAAACACGCCAGCATACCATAATGACATTCAAGCTTGTAAAGCTTCTGTATGTTTGGACT